>NC_056726.1:1335787634-1335812780 GCF_019279795.1 Protopterus annectens
TACAATTTGGTTGTTTGTTAGTAGAGGCTGTGTGTCTGAGCACATGTCCCAGGTCATCATAGCTTAGCCAAGGCCAGTATAGCATTTCAGTGAGAGTGAATTGTTTTTGGTCATTGGCTGACTGGTGTTGCCTGGACTACGCCTTGGAATAAGCACCTCACTGGTTCTTTCAAGCTTTTTTTAAAGTTGTTTCAGGTTTCACCTTTGTTACTTAAGAAGTTAACTTGTGACTGTTTCTGCCAGTTCATACTGAGCTAATTCGAGGAAGTCGGAGGAAGGGCTCTGAGCTAACAAATTTGAGATATATAACATTACTTATCCTGTTTTTTGCTTATTTCTGAGTTATTTATAGTACTTTTATTTTATTCACTGTGTGTGAAGTATTAAGTAGAATTGTCTACAATTGTTAAGCACCAGGTTGGGTTTGTTTGTTCTGATTTCCTGCTAGGAGTGTATAATATAACTTGATTGCATTTAAAAGCATTCTCTAGAGTCTCCTTGATCCTTTATCTGTTTAAACATTTCTTCAGTTTTTTTCAACCTAAGGAGTGCTGGTAGTGTAGCATTGTCCATACTCAGGCTTGTGTTTTGGGCCTGGTTGTTTGTTATTAGAGGCTGTGTGTCTGAGCACATGTCCCAGGTCATTATAGCTTAGCCAAGGCCAGTATAGCATTTCAGTGAGAGTGAATTGTTTGTGGTCATTGGCTGACTGGTGTTGCCTGGACTACGCCTTGGAATAAGCACCTCACTGGTTCTTTCAAGCTTTTTTTAAAGTTGTTTCAGGTTTCACCTTTGTTACTTAAGAAGTTAACTTGTAACTGTTTCTGCCATTTCACACTGAGCTAATTGGAGAAAGTCGGAGGAAGGTCTCTCAGCTAACGAATCTGAGATATAGAACATTAAGTATCCTGTTTTTTTATTTTTTCTGAGTTATTTATAGCACATTTATTTTACTCACTGTGTGTGAGGTATTAAGTAGAATTTTCTACAATTGTTAAGCATATTGTTGTGTTTGTTTGTTTTGATTTCCTGCTAGGAGTGTATCATGTAACTTGTTTGCATTTAAAAGCATTCTCCAGAGTCTCTTTGATCCATTATCTGTTTAAACATTTCTGCAGTTTTTTCTACCTTAGTAGTCCTGGTATTGTAGCATTGTCCATACTCAGGCTTGTGTTTTGGGCCTTGTTGTTTGTTAGTAGAGGCTGTGCTTTTGAACACATGCCCCAGGTCATCATAGCTTAGCCAAGGCCAGTATAGAATTTCAGTGAGAGTGAATTGTTTGTTGTCATTGGCTGACTGTGGTTGCCTGGACTACGCCTTGGAATAAGAACCTCACTGGTTCTTTCAAGCTTTTTTTAAAGTTGTTTCAGGTTTCAACTTTGTTACTTAAGAAGTTAACTTGTGACTGTTTCTGCCATTTCACACTGAGCGAATCGGAGGAAGTCAGAGGAAGGGCTCTGAACTAACAAATCTGAGATATATAACATTAAGAATCCTGTTTTTTGCTTATTTCTGAGTTATTTATAGCACTTTTATTTTACTCACTGTGTGTGAGGTATTAAGTAGAATTTTCTACAATTAAGCATCTAGTTGAGTTTGTTTGTTCTGATTTCCTGCTAGGAGTGTATCATATAACTTGATTGCATTTAAAAGCATTCTCTAGAGTCTCCTTAATCCTATATCTGTTTAAACATTTCTGCAGTTTTTTTCTAGCTAAGTAGTGTTGGTAGTGTGGCATTGTCCACACTCAGGCTTGTGTTTTGGGCCTGGTTGTTTGTTAGTAGGGGCTGTGTGTATGAGCACATGTGCCAGGTCATCATAGCTTAGCCAAGGCCAGTACAGCATTTCAATGAGAGTGAATTGTTTGTGGTCATTGGCTGACTGGGGTTGCATGGACTACATCTTGAATAAACAGCTCATTGGTTCCTTCAAGTTTTTTTTAAAGTTGTTTCAGGTTTCAACTTTGTTACTTAAGAAGTTAACTTGTAACTGTTTCTGCCATTTCACACTGAGCTAATCAAAGGAAGTCGGAGAAAGGGCTCTGAGCTAACAAATCTGATATATATATATATATATATATATATATATATATATATATATATATATATATATATAAAACATTAAGTATCCTGTTTTTTGCTTATTTATGAGTTATTTATAGCACTTTTATTTTACTCACTGTGTGTGAGGTATTAAGTAGAATTTTCTACAAATGTTAAGCATCTGGTTGGGTTTGTTTGTTCTGATTTCCTGCTAGGAGTGTATCATATAACTTGTTTGCATTTAAAAGCATTCTCTAGAGTCTCCTTGATCCTTTATCTGTTTAAACATTTCTGCAGTTTTTTCTACCTAAGTAGTGTTGGTAGTGTAGCATTGTCCATACTCAGGCTTGTGTTTTTGGCCTGGTTGTTTGTTAGTAGAGGCTGTGTGTCTGCACACATGTCCCAGGTCATCATAGCTTAGCCATGGCCAGTATAGCATTTCAGTGAGAGTGAATTGTTTGTTGTCATTGGCTGACTGGGGTTGCCTGGACTACGCCTTGGAATAAGCATCTCATTGGTCCTTTCAAGCTTTTTTTTAAGTTCTTTCAAGTTTCAACTTTGTTACTTTAGAAGTTAACTTGTGACTGTTTCTGCCATTTCACACTGAGCTAATCGGTGGAAGTCGGAGGAAGGGCTCTGAGCTGACGAATCTGAGATATATAACATTAAGTATCCTGTTTTTTGCTTATTTCTGAGTTATTTATAGCACTTTTATTTTACTCACTGTGTGTGAGGTATTAAGTAGAATTTTCTATAATTGTTAAGCATCTGGTTGGGTTTGTTTGCTCTGATTTCCTGCTAGGAGTGTATCATATAACTTGTTTGCATTTAAAAGCATTCTCTAGAGTCTCCTTGATCCTTTATCTGTTTAAACATTTCTGCAGTTTTTTTCTACCTAAGCAGTGTTGGTAGTGTAGCATTGTCCTTACTTATTTTTGTGTTGTAGGCCTGGTTGTTTGCTAGTAGAGGCTGTGTGTCTGAGCACATGTCCCAGGTCATCATAGCTTAGCCAAGGACAGTATAGCATTTCAGTGTGAGTTAATTATTTGTGGTCATTGGTTGACTGAGGTTGCCTGTACTACGCCTAGGAATAAGCACCACATTCGTTCTTTCAAGCTTTTTTTAAAGTTGTTTCAGGTTTCAACTTTGTTACTTAAGAAGTTAACTTGTGACGGTTTCTGCCATTTCACACTGAGCAAATCAGAGGAAGTCGGAAGAAGGGCTCTGAGCTAACGAATCTGAGATATGTAACATTAAGAATCCTGTTTTTTGCTTATTTCTGAGTTATTTATAGCACTCTTATTTTACTCACTGTGTGTGAGATATTAAGTAGAATTTTCTAAAATTGTTAAGCATCTGCTTCGGTTTGTTTATTCTTATTTCCTGCTAGGAGTGTATCGTATAACTTGCTTGCATTTAAAAGCATTCTCAAGAGTCTCCTTGATCCTTTATCTGTTTAAACATTTCTACAGTTTTTTCTACCTAAGTAGAGTTGGTAGTGTAGCATTGTTCATACTCTGGATTGTGTTTTGGGCCTGGTTGTTTGTTAGTAGAGGTTGTGTGTCTGAGCACATGTCCCAGGTCATCATAGATTAGCCAAGGCAAGTATAGCATTTCAGTGAGAGTGAATTGTTTGTGGTCATTGACTGGGGTTGCCTGGACTATGCCTTGGAATAAGCACCTCATTGGTTCCGTGAAGCTTTTTTAAAGTTGTTTCAGGTTTCAGCTTTGTTACTTAAGAAGTTAACTTGTGACTATTTCTGCCATTTCCCACTGAGCTAATCAAAGGAAGTCGGAGAAAGGGCTCTGAGCTAACATCTGATATATATATATATATATATATATAAAACATTAAGTATCCTGTTTTTTTTATTATTTATGAGTTATTTATAGCACTTTTATTTTACTCACTGTGTGTGAGGTATTAAGTAGAATTTTCTACAGTTGTTAAGCATATGGTTGTGTTTGTTTGTTTTGATTTCCTGCTAGGAGTGTATCATGTAACTTGTTTGCATTTAGAAGCATTCTCTAGAGTCTCCTTGATCAATTATGTGTTTAAACATTTCTGCAGTTTTTTCTACCTAAGTTGTCTTGGTATTGTAGCATTGTCCATACTCAGGCTTGTGTTTTGGCCCTTGTTGTTTGTTAGTAGAGGCTGTGTGTCTGAACACGTCCCAGGTCATCATAGCTTAGCCAAGGCCAGTAAAGTATTTCAGTGAGAGTGAATTGTTTGTTGTCATTGGCTGACAGGGGTTGCCTGGACTACGCTTTGGAATAAGCACCTCATTGGTTCTTTCAAGCTTTTTTTAAAGTTGTTTCAGGTTTCAACTTTGTTACTTAAGAAGTTAACTTGTGACTGTTTCTGCCATTTCACACTGAGCGAATCAGAGGAAGTCAGAGGAAAGGCTCTGTGCTAACAAATCTGAGATATATAACTTGAAGAATCCTGTTTTTTGCTTATTTCTGAGTTATTTATAACACTTTTATTTTACTCACTGTGTGTGAGGTATTAAGTAGAATTTTCTACAATTAAGCATCTAGCTGAGTTTGTTTGTTCTGATTTCCTGCTAATAGTGTATCATATAACTTGTTTGCATTTAAAAGCATTCTCTAGAGTCTCCTTGATCCTCTATCTATTTAAAGATTTCTGCAGTTTTTTCTAGCTAAGTAGTGTTGGTAGTGTGGCATTGTCTATACTCAGGCTTGTGTTTTGGGCCTGGTTGTTTGTTAGTAGGGGCTGTGTGTCTGAGCACATGTCCCAGGTCATCATAGCTTAACCAAGGCCAGTACAGCATTTCAGTGAGTGTGAATTGTTTGTGGTCATTGGCTGACTGGGGTTGCCTGGACTACACCTTGGAATAAACACCTCATTGATTCCTTCAAGCTTTTTTTAAAGTTGTTTAAGGTTTCAACTTTGTTACTTAAGAAGTTAACTTGTGACTGTTTCTGCCATTTCACACTGAGCTAATTGAAGGAAGTCAGAGAAAGGGCTCTGAGCTAACAAATCTGATATATATAACATTAAGTATCTTGTTTTTTGATTTTTTCTGAGTTATATATAGCACATTTATTTTACTCACTGTGTGTGAGGTATTAAGTAGAATTTTCTACAATTGTTAAGCATCTGGTTGGGTTTGTCTGTTCTGATTTCCTGCTAGGAGTGTATGATATAACTCGTTTGCATTTAAAAGCATTCTTTAGAGTCTCCTTGATCCTTTATCTGTTTAAACATTTCTTCAGTTTTTTCTACCTAGGTAGTGCTGGTAGTGTAGCATTCTCCATACTCAGGCTTGTATTTTGGGCCTGGTTGTTTGTTAGTAGAGGCTGTGTGTCTGAGCACATGTCCCAGATCATCATAGCTTAGCCAAGGCCAGTATAGCGTTTCAGTGAGAGTGAATTGTTTGTGGTTATTGGCTGACTGGTGTTGCCTGGACTACGCCTTGGAATAAGCACCTCACTGGTTCTTTCAAGCTTTTTTTAAAGTTGTTTCAGGTTTCAACTTTGTTACTTAAGAAGTTAATTTGTAACTGTTTCTGCCATTTCACACTGAGCTAGTTGGAGAAAGTCGGAGGAAAGGCTCTGAGCTAACGAATCTGAGATATATAACATTAAGTATCTTGTTTTTTGATTTTTTCTGAGTTATATATAGCACATTTATTTTACTCAGTGTGTGTGAGGTATTAAGTAGAATTTTCTACAATTGTTAAGCATATGCTTGTGTTTGTTTGTTCTGATTTCCTGCTAGGAGTGTATCATGTAACTTGTTTGCATTTAAAAGCATTCTCTAGGGTCTCCTTGATCCATTATCTGTTTAATCATTTCTGCAGTTTTTTCTACCTAAGTAGTGTTGGTATTATAGCATTGTCCATACTCAGGCTTGTGTTTTTGGCCTTGTTGTTTCTTAGTAGAGGCTGTGTGTCTGAACACATGTCCCAGGTCATCATAGCTTAGCCAAGGCCAGTATAGCATTTCAGTGAGAGTGAATTGTTTGTTGTCATTGGCTTACTGGTGTTGCCTGGACTACGCCTTGGAATAAGCATCTCCTTGGTCCTTTCAAGGTTTTTTTTAAGTTCTTTCAGGTTTCAACTTTGTTACTTTAGAAGTTAACTTGTGACTGTTTCTGCCATTTCATACTGAGCTAATCGGTGGAAGTCGGAGGAAGGGCTCTGAACTAACGAATCTGAGATATATCACATTAAGTATCCTGTTTTTTGCTTATTTCTGAGTTATTTATAGCACTTTTATTTTACTCACTGTGTGTGAGGTATTAAGTAGAATTTTCTACAATTGTCACTTCTGTGCAGAGTCTGCATGTCCTCCCTTTAGTCGCGTGGGTTTGCTCCAGGTTCCCCGGTTTCCTCCTACATCCGATAGACATGCTGTAGGTGGATTGGACACTCTAAATTGGCCTTAGGTGTGAGTGTGCATGGGTTTGCCTTTTGTGGAAGGTTGGGCACTGGGCTGGCAACTCGACACCATAAAACTCCACTGCCAATCATGAGGGGACAGATGATCTGCTGTGGCTACCCCTAACAGGGAAAAGTCGAAAGAAGAAGAAGAAGAAGAAGTTAAGCATCTGGTTGGGTATGTTTGTTCTGATTTCCTGCTAGGAGATTATCATATAACTTGTTGCATTTAAAAGCATTCTCTAGAGTCTCCTTGATCCTTTATCTGTTTAAACATTTCTGCAGTTTTTTTCTACCTAAGTAGTGTTGGTAGTGTAGCATTGTCCATACTCGGGTTTTTGTTGTAGGCCTGGTTGTTTGGTAGTAGAGGTTGTGTGTCTGAGCACATGTCCCAGGTCATCATACCTTAGCCAAGGCAAGTAAAGCATTTCAGTGAGAGTGAATTCTTTGTGGTCATTGACTGACTGGGGTTGCCTGGACTACGCCTTGGAATAAGTACCTCATTGGTTCCTTCAAGCTTTTCTTAAAGTTGTTTCAGGTTTCAACTTTGTTACTTAAGAAGCTAACTTGTGACTGTTTCTGCCATTTCACACATAGCTAATCGAAAGAAGTCGTAGGAAGGGCTCTGAGCTAAGAAATCTGATATATATAACATTAAGTATCCTGTTTTTAGCTTATTTCTGAAATATTTATAGCACTTTTATTTTACTCACTGTGTGTGAGGTTTTAAGTAGAATTTTCTGCAATTGTTAAGCATCTGGTTTGGTTGTTTGTTCTGATTTCCTGCTAGGAGTGTATCGTATAACTTGTTTGCATTTAAAAGCATTCTCTAGAGTATCCTTGATCCTTTATCTGTTTAAACATTTCTGCAGGTTTTTCTACCTAAGTAGTGTTGGTAGTGTAGCATTGTTAATGCTCAGGCTTGTGTTTTGGGCCTGGTTGTTTGTTAGTAGAGGCTGTGTGTCTGAGGACATGTCCCAGGTCATCATAGCTTAGCCAAGGCCAGTATAGCGTTTCAGTGAGAGTGAATTGTTTGTGGTCATTGGCTGACTGGTGTTGCCTGGACTACGCCTTGGAATAAGCACCTCACTGGTTCTTTCAAGCTTTTTTAAAAGTTGTTTCAGGTTTCAACTTTGTTACTTAAGAAGTTAACTTGTAACTGTTTCTGCCATTTCACACTGAGCTAATTGGAGAAAGTCGGAGGAAGGGCTCTGAGCTAACGAATCTGAGATATATAACATTAAGTATCCTGTTGTTTTGCCTTTTTCTGAGTTATTTATAGCACATTTATTTTACTCACTGTGTGTGAGGTATTAAGTAGAATTTTCTACAATTGTTAAGCATCTGGTTGTTTTTGGTTGTTCTGATTTCCTGCTAGGAGTGTATCATATAACTTGTTTGCATTTAAAAGCATTCTGTAGAGTTTCATTGATCCTTTATCTGCTTAAATATTTCTGCAGTTTTTTCTACCTAAGTACTGTTGGTAGTGTAGCTTTGTCCATACTCAGGCTTGTGTTTTGTGCCTGGTTGTTTGTTAGTAGAGGCTGTTTGTCTGAACACATGTTCCAGGTCATCATAGCTTAGCCAAGGCCAGAATAGCATTTCAGTAAGAGTAAATTCTTTGTGGTCATTGGCTGACTGGGGTTGCCTGGACTACGCCTTGGAATAAGCACCTCATTGGTTCTTTGCAACTTTTTTTAAAGTTGTTTCAGGTTTCAACTTTGTTACTTAAGAAGTTAACTTGTGACTGTTCCTGCCATTTCACACTGAGCTAATTGAAGGAAGTCAGAGGAAAGGCTCAGAGGTAACGAATGTGAGATATATAACAAAAGTATCCTGTTTTTTTACTTATTTCTGAGTTATTTATAGCACTTTTATTTTACTCACTGTATGTGAGGGATTAAGTAGAATTTTCTACAATTGTGAAGCATCTGGTTGGGTTTGTTTGTTCTGATTTCCTGCTAGGAGTGTATCACATAACTTGTTTGCATTTAAAATTATTCTCCAGAGTCTCCTTGATCCTTTATCTGTTTAAGCATTTCTTCAGTGTTTTCTACCCAAGTAGTGTTGGTAGTGTAGCATTGTCCATACTCAGGCTTCTGTTTTGGACCTGGCTGTTTGTTAGTAGAGGCTGTGTGTCAGACCACATGTCCCAGGTCATCATAGCTTAGCCAAGGCCAGTATAGCATTTCAGTGAGAGTGAATTTTTTGTGGTCATTGGCTGACTGGGCTTACCTGGACTACGCCTTGGAATAAGCACCTCATTGGTTCTTTTAAGATTTTTTTAAAGTTGTTTCAGGTTTCACCTTTTTTACTTAACAAGTTAACTTGTAACTGTTTCTGTCATTTTACACTGAGCTAATCGGAGGAAGTTGGAAGAAGGAATCTGAGCTAACGAATCTGAGATATATAACATTAAGTATCCTGTTTTTTGCTCATTTCTGAGTTATTTATAGCACTTTTATTTTACTCACTTTGTGTGAGGTATTAAGTAGACTTTTCCACAATTGTTAAGCATCTGGTTGGGTTTGTTTGTTCTGATTTCCTGCTAGGAGTGTATGATATAATTTGTTTGCATTTAAAAGCATTCTCTAGAGTCTCCTTAATCCTTTATCAGTTTAAACATTTCTGCAGATGTCCTTCATGGATGCATCTGCAGTCATAACAACTGGGTTGTCCTGTCGTCAGGCAGCCCTTCAGTCGGCCGGATTCCAAAGTCCGGGTCCGGCTTCGGCTGATGTCGCACTTCACCCGACGTCATCTCTGTTGGTCTTCGGGTATAAAGGCATCAGCCGACGCCATTTTCTTCAGTCTTTCTTGCCGCGTGGCACCCGAAGCAGAAGCTGTTTGCAAGTGCCGGTCGGTCGGATCCAGAGATTACTTCTACCGAATACTACTTCGAAGACTTCTAAAGCTAAGTACCCCGTTGGGGACTCTTTCTTGCCTCAGCCGATGTCAGAAAAAGTTAATAATTGTTTAACCTGTGGGAAACAAATACCTCATAAAGATTTCCACTCTTATTGTCTGCCTTGTTTAGGCCCAGCCCACGACGTAGCAGCCTGTTCGGCCTGTGCTTCTTTCAACCGACGAACGCTTAGGCGTCGGTCGGAGTTTGCTGAACAGTTTTTCAGTTCTGATTTTGCGTACATTATGCCGTCGGATCCTCCGACTACCCAATCTGCCAAAAGCGCAAAGATAAAGACCGACACTCGCGGTCCGCGGTTTCGCGCGAAACCACTGTTAAGCAAACCCGGAGTGTCTCGGTTTCGGCCGAAACCGAGAAAACTGATCAAAGTACAGCTGAAACTATCTCTACAACTGAGGCCCCTGCTACCACTCTTGAATCGGCCTCAGAAATTTTATCCACTACGGTGGTTGCCACTGACTTATCAGACACCATTCCTTGGATGTCTCTACCCCAGCACGTGGTGCTGCTAGGCCTCCAGCAGCCATGTCCATTAAGGCCTTCGCCAGGGCTAAAGCAGTCAAGACTACTAAAACAGTGCCTGTTAAACCCCCTACAACCAGGCCCTCCTCTAGTTCTCAAATGCTTACTCTGGCAGAAGATTTAATTTCATTAATTAGAGGATCTCAATCTCACCCAGACAGGGCCTCTCAGCCCCCAGAGAAGAGACCTAGGGCAGAGCCCCCTGAGCCAGTGTCATCTGATGATTCTGCCGATGAATCAGACATAACTGACCAGCCAGAGGCTCCTTTCTCCAATTTTGAAGACTCTGATGCTGAAGAATCCATTCCAGCTGCTTCCCCACCAGAAGAATTCTCCTTTGGCGAAACCTTACATGCCATGCGAGAGCAGTTCCAATGGCAGCAACAGGATTTTTCAGACTCCAGAAAAAGACTTAGGACCTTTCTGCACCTTCCACAACACAGGCCCTTAGCTATACCTCCTGTTCTCTCTGTGGTGGATGATGCTTTCAATAATGTCTGCTCCGCACCAGATTCTTTACCTCCAGCCCCTGCCAAACCAGACAGATTTTACAGGGTGCCAGACACTCATCACCACCTTTACAAGGCCCCACTTGCAGACCCGAAACTATATCCCAGGGTCCCAAGGCAGTAGCGACCATAGCTAAAACCCTATTCCTTCTGAAAGGGAAGCAAGGTCATTAGACAGATGGGGCAAAAAGGTCTACACTTCAGCTACTCTCTCAGCTAGAGCTTTAAACTGTCAGTTTCACATGATACAATACCAAGAGTTTATGCTTGATCAGTTAACTAAAAAGCTAACCACTGATGAATCTCTTGATAAGAAATATGTATTAGAAATGGTAAATAACATACAACAGGTTAGTAACCATTCCTTAAAATGTGGCTATGATGCACTGGAGGCTTCATTTAGATCAGCCATGACTGGCACAGTGATAAGAAGGCATGCATGGCTAAAGGAGCAAGCTTTACCGGATCATGTTAAAGCAAAGTTACTAGATGCTCCTATGGATAAGACAAGTTTGTTTGGTACACCTGCCCAGCAGGTTATGAAGAAAATGGAAGAAAAGGCAAAATCTGTTCAAACGGTTAAAGATTTCTTGCAGGTTCAACCCCAAGGTTTAGCAGGACCTGGCCTGCCAAAATTGGTCCTTTCCTGACTCCACAAGATCTCAAAGGGGCAGGAATAGTCGTTCCAGAGGCAGAAACCAATCCAGAGGAGGTGCCTACAGAGGGCGACAGTGGCAAGGTAACAACAGAGGCACAGACACAACCACTGCCACTACATCAACACAACCACAGTGACTTAATCCTAAATCCGCCTACCAGGGAACAAATAGCAGCTCCTCTAGGCGGAAAGTTAACCTTATTTTCAAAGAACTGGCACTATATAACAAAGGACAAGTGGATTTTACAAACCATAGATCAAGGTTACGGTTCCACTTCCACACTTTACCAGTCAAAGAGGAATGCCAAATCTACCTCCAAATCAAAAAACAGAGGCTCTACAACAGATAATGCAGTTAGCAAACATGAGAGCTGTGGAAAGAGTGCCAACAGCAGAGCAAGGAAAGGGGTTCTACTCCAGACTATTCCTAGTTCCAAGAAAGGAAAAAGTTGGAGACCTATTCTCGACCTGTCGTTCTTAAATACATACATCATTGTCCCAAAATTCAAATTGCTGACCCTACAGCAACTTCTTCCCATGCTGGGCAAGGAGTGTTGGCTGGTAACTCTAGATCTCAAGGAGGCATACCTGCACGTCCCCATTCGACCAATCTGCAGAAGATACCTCAGATTTCTTGCAGGATCAGAGCACTATCAATTCTCAGCATTGCCCTTTGGCTTATCTACTGCGCCCAGAGTATTCACAAAATGCCTGGCATCAGTAATCGCCCATTGCAGACTACAGGGAATTCAAATTTACCCATACCTGGATGACTGCCTGCTACAAGGGGACAACAAAAGCAAGCTGACAACAGATTTACAAAGGGTCATTTACTTGCTACAAGCACTGGGATACACAGTCAATTTACAAAAGTCAAGGCTGATACCATCCCAAACAAGAACATTCTTGGGCGCGGAATTGGACACAGTAAAACAAATGGCATTCCTAACTACAGAAAAACAAAAAGAACTCCCTCTTTACTTTTTGGGACTAACAAAGCTGAACAAGTTAACAGCAAGAAAAGTACTGCAGGCCTTGGGCTTCATGGCATCATGCATAATCTTGGTCCCACTTGCCAGACTACATATGAGAAAACTACAGTGGTACCTAAAGAATTTATGGTCCCAACACAGACACAGCCTAGAAGCAGAAATCCCACTAATTCCATGCTTAAAACAGGAGTTCCTATGGTGGGCCCAGGCATGCCAGTCAAACCCAGGCCTACCCTTTCGCAGATGTCAAGCAAGCCAGACCATCACAACAGACGCTTCAGACCTAGGATGGGGGGCCCACATGCTGGACAAATGCGTGCAAGGATTGTGGACACAGGATCAACTTCACCTGCACATCAACCTAAAAGAAATGCTGGCAGTAAAACTGGCAATCCAAAAGTTCAGACCATTTCTCAAAGAGGGCCAGTTGATGATAAGGACAGACAACACCACAGTCATGTGGTACATCAACAAACAGGGAGGCACTCATTCATACCCCTATGCAGAATGACTTTGGAGCTGTGGACCCTGGCACTCAGCTACAACATCCAGTTACAGGCAATATTTGTACCGCGAAAAGAAAATACTCTAGCAGACATATTAAGCAGAACCACATCGAATGCCCACGAATGGAAACTGCACCCGGACATCTTCAAGACCATCTCAAAGAAATGGGGAATGCCTCAGATAGATCTATTCGCATCACCTCTCAATCACCAGCTCAAAAAATTCTGCACAAGGACATTCCACCCACTAGCATGGAAAGTGGATTCGCTCTCCTTCAGCTGTAAAGGCCTAACAGCATATGCATTCCCACCTCTTCCCTTGATACACAAAGTATTACTAAAAATCAAGGAAGAACATCCAAGGATAATCCTGATAGCTCCAAACTGGCCAAGACAACACTGGTACCCACTGCTGAGGGGCATGTCTCGGAACAATATGTGGCCAATACCCCTGATGCCTTTGATGTTAACTCAGAACAACTACAGCATCATACATCCAAACCTAAAAACGTTGCAACTGACTGCATGGAACATCACATAGCAGCAGCTAATCCAGAACTTTCTCAAAGAGTTAAAGACATTATTCTTGAAGCATGCAGACCTTCAACAAGAAGGAACTATGCTGGAAAATGGAAAAAGTTTGTCATTTGGAGTACTGAAAGAGGAAAAGATGTGTCAAACATAGATATGCCTAACATTCTGGAGTATCTGGCCGAACTTCTTCATTCAGGCCTGTCCTACTCCTCCATCAAGATACATGCATCAGCTATTTCAGCAGAATACAGCTTTGATCCACCTGTTTTTTCGCACCCTTTGCTCAGGCAGTTCCTCAGAGGAATCAAGAATGTAAAACCTCCAAGGAAACCACCTTTACCAGCTTGGGACTTAAACTTTGTGCTAGAAAAGTTGACACTATCACCCTTTGAACCAGCAGCAACAGCAGACCTACAACACCTGTCATGGAAAACTGCTTTCCTACTGGCAATTACTTCAGCAAGGAGGGTTTCAGAACTACAGGCCTTAATGGCAGTGCAACCCTTCCTAATCTTCCACCAAGATAGAGTGTCCATGAGGACTAATCCTACATTTATGCTTAAGGTGGTATCCAGAGTGTCTTTAAACCAAGCAATCCACCTACCTACCTACCTTCTTTCCCAACCCACAAAACAGAGGGGAAAGAATACTGCATACCTTGGATGTACATAGACAGCTACGCTACTACTTGGACAGAACAAAAAATAGCAGAAAGACTGACCAACTTTTTGTAGCCTATGCAACAGGAAGGGAAGGAAAAGCTATTTCCAAACAGACAATCTCCAAATGGATAGGAAATTGCATACGATTCTGTTACTCCTTCCATGGAAAACCAATTCCACAGAACATAAGACCTCATTCTACAAGGGCAACAGCCACTACCACAGCCTTCTTATGAGGAGTGGCAACCAAAGACATTATTGAGGCGGCTACTTGGACCTCCGTGCATACATTTGCCAAGCATTATAATTTGCCTCTATATTCCAGATCCCGAGCAGGGTTTGCCACTGCTGTACTGCAAGGGATCCTAAACACACCATAATCTAGTTTTATCCTCCCCTAGTTGGCTATGGTATTCTACCCAGTTGTTATGACTGCAGATGCATCCATGAAGGACATAGTACAGTTTTGTACTTACCATAAATGTAGATGTCCGAACTGGATAGCATCTGCAGTCAGGATTACCCTCCCTCCTTCCCCTCTGTGGTACTCCTAGGGTGTTTTACCCTCCTAATAGCTAGCTGGTGGGGGGGAGTCTTTTATGGTGTATTTGTTTGTATATATGTACATACATGCTTATTTTTGTGTTTACCTCTATCTTTTTGGAAACATTGGCATCTATCCAAATTTTAGCCTCCAAGAGGGCTACTGGCATCTGGGGCAAGAAACACTGAAGAAAATGGCGTCAGCTGATGCCTTTATACCCGAAGACCAACAGAGATGACGTCGGGTGAAGTGCGACATCAGCCGAAGCCGGACCCGGACTTTGGAATCCGGCCGACTGAAGGGCTGCCTGACGACAGGACAACCCAGTTGTTATGACTGCAGATGCTATCCAGTTCGGACATCTACATTTATGGTAAGTACAAAACTGTACTTTTTTTTCTATCTAAGTAGTGCTGGTAGTGTAGCATTGTCCATACTCAGGCTTGTGTTTTGGGCCTGGTTGTTTGTTAGTAGAGGCTGTGTGTCTGAGCACATGTCCCAGGTCATCATAGCTTAGCCAAGGCCAGTACGGCATTTCAGTGAGAGTGAATTGTTTGTGGTCATTGGCTGACTGGGTTTGCCTAGACTACACCTTTGAATAAGCATCTCATTCGTCCATTCAAGCTTTTTTTTAAAGTTGTTTCAGGTTTCAACTTTGTTACTTAAGAAGTTAAATTGTGACTGTTTCTGCCATTTCACACTGAGCAAATAGGAGGAGGTCGGAAGAAAGGCTCTGAGCTAATGAATCTGAGATGTATATCATTAAGAATCTTGTTATTTGCTTATTTCTGATTTATTGATAGCACTTTTATTTTACTCACTGTGTGTGAAGTATTAGGTAGAATTTTCTACAATTGCTAAGCATCTGGTTGGGTTTGTTTGTTCTGATTTCATGCTAGGAGTGTATCATGTAACTTGTTTGCATTTAAAAGCATTCTCAAGAGTCTCCTTGATCATTTATCTGTTTAAACATTTCTGCAGTTTTTTCTACCTAAGTAGGGTTGGTAGTGTAGCATTGTCCATACTCAGGCTTGTGTTTTGGGCCAGGTTGTTTATTAGTAGAGGCTGTGTGTCTGAACACATGTCCCAGGTCATCATAGCTTAGCCAAGGCCAGTATAGCATTTCAGTGAGAGTGAATTGTTTGTTGTCATCGGCTGACTGGGGTTGCCTGGACTACGCCTTGGAATAAGCATCTCATTGGTCCTTTCAAGCTTTTTTTTAAGTTTTTTCAGGTTTCAACTTTGTTACTTTAGAAGTTAACTTGTGACTGTTTCTGCCATTTCACACTGAGCTAATCAGTGGAAGTCGGAGGAAGGGCTCTGAGCTAATGCATCTGAGATATATACCATTAAGTATCCTGTTTTTTGCTTATTTCTGAGTTATTTATAGCACTTTTATTTCACTCACTGTGTGTGAGGTATTAAGTAGAATTTTCTACAATTGTCACTTCTGTGCGGAATCTGCATGTCCTCCCTTTAGTCGCGTTGGTTTCCTCCAGGTGCACCGGTTTCCTCCTACATCTGAAAGACATGCTGTAGGTGGATTGGACACTCTAAATTGGCCTTAGGTGTGAGTGTGCATGTGTTTGCCTTCTGTGGAAGTTTGGGCATCGGGCTGGCAACTCGACACCATAAAACTCCACTGCCAATCATAAGGGGACAGATGATCTGCTGTGGCTACCCCTAACTGGGAAAAGTCGAAAGAAGAAGAAGAAGTTAAGCATCTGGTTGGGTTTGTTTGTTCTGATTTCCTGCTAGGAGATTATCATATAACTTGTTGCATTTAAAAGCATTCTCTAGAGACTCCTTGTTCCTTTATCTGTTTAAACCTTTCTGCAGTTTTTTTCTACTTAAGTATTGTTGGTGGTGTAGCATTGTCCATACTCAGGCTTGTGTTGTAGGCCTGATTGTTTGGTAGTAGAGGCTGTGTGTCTGAGCACATGTCCCAGGTCATCATAGCTTAGCCAAGGACAGTATAGCATTTCAGTGTGAGTGAATTATTTGTGGTCATTGGCTGACTGGGGTTGCCTGTACTACGCCTAGGAATAAGCACCACATTCGTTCTTTCAAGCTTTTTTTAAAGTTGTTTCAGGTTTCAACTTTGTTACTTAAGAAATTAACTTGTGACTGTTTCTGACATTTCACACTGAGCAAATCGGAGGAAGTCGGAAGAAGGGCTCTGAGGTAACGAATCTGAGATATATAACATTAAGAATCCTGTTTTTTGCTTATTTCTGAGTTATTTATAGCACTCTTATTTTACTCACTGTGTGTGAGGTATTAAGTAGAATTTTCTAAAATTGTTAAGCATCTGCTTGGGTTTGTTTATTCTTATTTCCTGCTAGGAGTGTATCGTATAACTTGTTTGCATTTAAAAGCATTCTCAAGAGTCTCCTTGATCCTTTATCTGTTTAAACATTTCTGCAGATTTGTCTACATAAGTAGAATTGGTAGTGTAGCATTGTTCATATTCTGGCTTGTGTTTTGGGCCTGGTTCTTTGTTAGTAGAGGTTGTGTGTCTGAGCACATGTCCCAGGTCATCATAGATTAGCCAAGGCTAGTATAGCATTTCAGTGAGAGCGAATTTTTTGTGGTCATTGGCAGACTGGGGTTGCCTGTACTACGCCTTGGAATAAGCACCTCATTGGTTCCTTCAAGGTTTTTTTAAAGTTGTTTCAGGTTTCAGCTTTGTTACTTAAGAAGTTAACTTGCGACTGTTTCTGCCATTTCACACATAGCTAATTGAAGGAAGTCGTAGGAAGGGCTCTGAGCTAACAAATCTGATATATATAATATTAAGTATGCTGTTTTTTGCTTATTTCTGAGTTATTTATAGCACTTTTATTTTACTCACTGTGTGTGAGGTATTAAGTAGAATTTTCTACAATTGTTAAGCATCTGGTTGGGTTTGTTTGTTCTGATTTCCTGTAGGAGTGTATCACATAACTTGTTTGCATTTAAATTTATTCTCCAGAGTCTCCTTGATCCTTTATCTGTTTAAACATTTCTGCAGTTTTTTTCTGCCTAATTAGTGTTGGTAGTGTAGCATTGTCCATATTCAGGCTTCTGTTTTGGGCCTGGCTGTTTGTTAGTAGAGGCTGTGTGTCTGAGCACATGTCCCAGGTCTTCATAGCTTAGGCAAGGCCAGGATAGCATTTCAGTGAGAGTGAATTGTTTGTGGTCATTGGCTGACTGGGATTGCCTGGACTATGCCTTGGAAGAAGCATGTCACTGGATATTTCAATCATATTTTCAAGTTGTTTCAGGTTTCAACTTTGTTACTTAAGAAGTTAACTTGTAACTGTTTTTGCCATTTCACACTGAGCTAATCGGAGGAAGTTGGACGGAGGGATCTGAGCTAACGAATCTTAGATATATAACATTAAGTATCCTGCTTTTTGCTTATTTCTGAGTTATTTATAGCACTTTTATTTTGCTCACTATGTGTGAGGTTTTAAGTAGAATTTTCTACAATTGTTAAGCATCTGGATGGGTTAGTTTGTTCTGATTTCCTGCTAGGAGTGTATCATATAACTTGTTTGCATTTAAAAGCATTCTCTAGAGTCTCCTTAATTCTTTATCTGTTTAAATGTTTCTACAGTTTTTTATAGCTAAGTAGGGTTGGTAGTGTAGCATTGTCCATACTCAGGGTTGTGTTTTGGGCCTGGTTGTTTGTTAGTAGAGGCTGTGTGTCTGAGCACATGTCCCAGGTCATCATAGCATAGCCAAGGCCAGTAAAGTATTTCAGTGAGAGTGAATTGTTTGTGGTCATTGGCTGACTGGTGTTGCCTGGACTACGCCTTGGAATAAGCACCTCATTGGTTCTTTCAAGCTTTTTTAAAAGTTATTTCAGGTTTCAACTTTGTTACTTAAGAAGTTAACTTGTGACTGTTTCTGCCATTTCACACTGTGCTAATTGGAGGAAGTCGGAGGAAGGGATCTGAGCTAAAAAATCTGTGATATATAACATTAAGTATCCTTTTTTTTCTTATTTATGAGTTATTTATAGCAGTTTTATTATACTCACTGTGTGTGAGGTATTAAGTAGAATTTTCTACAATTGTTAAGCATTTGGATGGGTTTGTTTGTTTGATTTCCTGCTAGGAGTGTATCATAAACCTTGTCTGCATTTAAAAGCATTCTCTGGAGTCTCCTTGATCCTTTATCTGTTTAAACATTTCTGTAGTTTTTTCTACTTAAGTAGTGTTGGTAGTGTAGCATTGTCCATACTCAGGCTTGTGTTTTGGGCCTGGTTGTTTGTTAGTAGAGGCTGTGTGTCTGAGCACATGTCCCAGGTCATCATAGTTTAGCCAAGGCCAGTATAGCATTTCAGGGAGAGTGAATGGTTTGTGGTCATTGGCTGACTGGGGTTGCCAGGACTACACCTTGGAATATGCACCTCATTGGTTCTTTCAAGGTTTTTTTTAAAGTTGTTTCAGGTTTCAACTTTGTTACTTAAGTAGTTAACTTGTGACTGTTTCTGCCATTTCACACTGAGCAAATAGCAGGAGGTAGGAAGAAGGGCTTTGAGCTAACTAATCTGATATATATAACATTAAGAATCCTGTTTTTTGCTTATTTCTGAGTTATTTATAGCACTTTTATTTTACTCACTGTGTGTGAGGTATTAAGTAGAATTTTCTACAATTGCTAAACATCTGGTTGGGTTTGTTTGTTCTGATTTCCTGCTAGGAGTGTATCATATAACTTGTTTGTATTTAAAAGCATTCTCAAGAGTCTCCTTGATCATTTGTCTGTTTAAACATTTCTGCATTTTTTTTCTACCTAAGTAGGGTTGGTAGTGTAGCATTGTCCATACTCAGGCTTGTGTTTTGGGCCTGGTTGTTTATTAGTAGAGGTTGTGTGCCTGAGCACATGTCCCAGGTCATCATAGATTAGCCAGGGCCAGTATAGCATTTCAGTGAGAGTAAATTGTTTGTGGTCATTGGCTGACTGGGGTTGCCTCGACTATGCCTTGGAATAAGCACCTCATTGGTTCTTTCAACCTTTTTTTAAAGTTGTTTCAGGTTACAATTTGTTACTTAAGAAGTTAACTTGTAACTGTTTCTGCCATTTCACACTGAGCTATTCGGATGAAGTCAGAGGAAGGGCTTTGAGCTAAGGAATCTGAGATATATAACATTAAGTATCCTGTTTTTTGCTTATTTCTGAGTTATTTATAGCACTTTTATTTTACTCACTGTGTGTGAGGTATTAAGTAGAATTTTCTACAATTGTTAAGCATCTGGTTGGGTTTGTTTGTTCTGATTTCCTGCTAGGAGTGCATCATATAACTTGTTTGCATTTAAAAGCATTCTCTAGAGTCTCCTTGATCCTTTATCTGTTTAAACATTTCTGCAGTTTTTTCTACCTAAGTAGAGTTGGTAGTGCAGCATTGTCCAGACTCAGGCTTGTGTTTTGGGCCTGGTTGTTTGTTAGTAGAGGCTGTGTGTCTGAGCACATGTCACATGTCATCATAGCTTTGATATGGCCAGTATAGCATTTCAGTGAGAGTGAATTGTTTGTGGTCATTGGCTGACTGGGGTTGCCTGGACTACGCCTTGGAATAAGCACCTCATTGGTTCTTTGAAGTTTTTTTAATGTTGTTTCAAGTTTTAGCTTTGTTACTTAAGAAGTTAACTTGTAACTGTTTTTGGCATTTCACACTGAGCTATTCAGAGGAAGTCAGAGGAAGGGCTTTGAGCTAAAGAATCTGAGATAAATAACATTAAGTATCCTGTTTTTTCCTTATTTCTGATTTATTTATAGCACTTTTATTTTACTCAGTGTGTGTGAGGTATTAAGTAGAATTTTCTACAATTGTTAATCATCTGGTTGGGTTTGTTTGTTCTGATTTCCTGCTAGGAGTGTATCACATAACTTGTTTGCATTTAAAAGCATTCTCTAGAGTCTCCTTGATCCTTTATCTGTTTAAACATTTCTGCAGTTTTTTCTACCTAAGTAGAGTTGGTAGTGCAGCATTGTCCATACTCAGGCTTGTGTTTTGGGCCTGGTTGTTTGTTAGTAGAGGCTGTGTGTCTGAGCACATGTCACATGTCATCATAGCTTTGATAAGGCCAGTATAGCATTTCAGTGAGAGTGAATTGTTTGTGGTCATTGGCTGACTGGTGTTGCCTGGACTACGCCTTGGAATAAGCACCTCATTGGTTCTTTGAAGTTTTTTTAATGTTGTTTCAGGTTTTAGCTTTGTTACTTAAGAAGTTAACTTGTAACTGTTTTTGCCATTTCACACTGAGCTATTCAGAGGAAGTCAGAGGAAGGGCTTTGAGCTAAAGAATCTGAGATAAATAACATTAAGTATCCTGTTTTTTCCTTATTTCTGATTTATTTATAGCACTTTTATTTTACTCAGTCTGTGTGAGGTATTAAGTAGAATTTTCTACAATTGTTAAGCATCTGGTTGGGTTTGTTTGTTCTGATTTCCTGCTAGGAGTGTATCATATAACTTGTTTGCATTTAAAAGCATTCTCTAGAGTCTCCTTGATCCTTTATCTGTTTAAACATTTCTGCAGCTTTTTCTACCTAAGTCGTGTTGGTAGTGTAGCATTGTCCATACTCAGGGTTGTGTTTTGGTCCTGGTTGTTTGTTAGTAGAGGCTGTTTGCCTGAGCACATGTCCCAGGACATCGTAGCTTAGCCAAGGCCAGTATAGAATTTCAGTGAGAGTGAATTCTTTGTGGTCAATGGCTGACTGGAGTTGCCTGGACTATGCCTTGGAATAAGCAGCTCATTGGTTCTTTCAAGCTTTTATTAAAGTTGTTTCAGGATTCAACTTTGTTACTTAAGAAGTTAACTTGTGACTGTTTCTGCCATTTCACACTGAGCTAATCGAAGGAAGTCAGAGGAAGGGCTCTGAGCTAACCAGTCTGAGATATACAACATTAAGTATCATGTTTTTTGTTTATTTCTGAGTTACTTATAGTACTTTTATTTTACTCACTGTGTGTGAGGTATTACGTAGAGTTTTCTAGAATTGTTAAGCAACTCGTTTTTTTGTTTGTTCTGATTTCCTGCTAGGAGTCTATCATATAACTTGTTTGCATTTAAAAGTATTCTCTAGAATCCCCTTGATCGTTTATCTGTTAAATATTTCTGCAGTTTTTTTTACCTAAGTAGTGTTGGTAGTGTAGCATTGTCCATACTCAGGCTTGTGTTTTGGGCCTGGTTGTTTGTTAGTAGAGGCTGTGTGTTTGAGCACGTCACATGTCATCATAGCTTTGCCAAGGCCAGTATAGCATTTCAGTGAGAGTGAATTGTATGTGGTCATTGGCTGACTGGGGTTGCCTAGACTATGCCTTGGAATAAGCACCTCATTGGTTCTTTCAAGTTTTTTTTAATGTTGTTTCAGGTTTCAGCTTTGTTACTTAAGAAGTTAACTTGTAACTGCTTTTGCCATTTCACACTGAGCTATTCAGAGGAAGTCAGAGGAAGGGCTCTGAGCTAATGAATCTGAGATATGTAACATTAAGTATCCTGTTTTTTGTTTATTTCTGAGTTATTTATAGTACTTTTATTTTGCTCACTGTGTGTGAGGTATTACGTAGAATTTTCTAGAATTGTTAAGCAACTGGTTGGGTTTGTTAGTTCTGATTTCCTGCTAGGAGTGTATCGTATAACTTATCTGCATTTAAAAGCATTCTCTGGAGTCTCCTTGATCCTTTATCTGTTTAAACATTTCTGCAGTTTTTTTCTACCTAAGTAGTGTTGGTTGTGTAGCATTGTCCACACTCAGGCTTGTATTTTTGGCCTGGTTGTTTGTTAGTAGAGGCTGTATGTCTGAGCACATGTCCCAGGTCATCATAGCTTAGCCAAGGCCAGTATAGCATTTCAGTGAGAGTGAATTGTTTGTGGTCATTGGCTGACTGGGGTTGCCTGGACTATGCCTTGGAATAAGCACCTCATTGGTTCTTTCAAGCTTTTTTTAAAGTTGTTTCAGGTTTCAACTTTGTTACTTAAGAAGTTAACTTGGGACTGTTTCTGCCATTTCACACTTAGCTAATCGGAGGAAGTTGGAGGAAGTTCTCTGAGGTAATGAATCTTAGATATATAACATTAAGTATCCTGTTTTTTGCTTATTTCTGAGTTATTTATAGCACTTTTATTTTACTCACTTTGTGTGAGGTATTAAGTAGAATTTTCTACAATTGTTAAACATTTGGATGGGTTTATTTGTCAGATTTCCTGCTAGAAGTGTATCATATATCTTGTCTGCATTTAAAAGCATTCTCTTTAGTCTCCTTGATCCTTTATCTGTTTAAACATTTTTGCAGTTTTTTCTACTTAAGTATTGTTGGTAGTGTATCATTGTTCATACTCAGGTTGTGTTTTGGGCCTGGTTGTTTGCTAGTAGACGCTGTGTGTCTGAGCACATGTTCCAGGTCATCATAGTTTAGGCAAGGCCAGTATAGCATTTCAGGGAGAGTGAATTGTTTGAGGTCATTGGCTGACTGGGGTTGCCAGGACTACACCTTGGAATAAGCACCTCATTGGTTCTTTCAAGTTTTTTTTTAATGTTGTTTCAGGTTTCAGCTTTGTTACTTAAGAAGTTAACTTGTAACTGTTTTTGCCATTTCACACTGAGGCATTCAGAGGAAGTCAGAGGAAGGGCTCTGAGCTAATGAATCTGAGATATCTAACATTAAGTATCCTGTTTTTTTGTTTATTTCTGAGTTATTTATAGGACTTTTATTTTACTCACTGTGTGTGAGGTATTTCGTAGAATTTTCTAGAATTGTTAAGCAACTGGTTGGGTGTTTTTTTTCTGATTTCCTGCTAGGAGTGTATCATATAACTTGTTTGCATTTAAAAGCATTCTCTAGAGCCTCCTTGATCCTTTATCTGTTTAAACATTTCTGCAGTTTTCACTACCTAAGTAGTGTTGGTAGTGTAGTATTGTCCATACTCAGGCGTGTGTTTTTGGCCTGGTTGTTTGTTAATAGAGGCTGTGTGTTTGAACACATGTCCCAGGTCATCATAGCTTAGCCAAGGCCAGTATAGCATTTCAGTGAGAGTGAATTGTTTGTGGTCATTGGCTGACTGGGGTAGCCTGGACTACGCCTTGCAATAAGCTCCTCATTGGTTCTTTCAAGCTTTTTTTAAAGTTGTTTCAGGTTTCAACTTTGTTACTTAAGAAGTTAACTTGTAACTGTTTCTGCCATTTCACACTGAGTTAATCCGAGGAAGTCGGAGGAAGGGCTCTGAGCTAAGGAATCTGAGATATATAACATTAAGTATCCTGTTTTTTGCTTATTTCTGAGTTATTTTGTCGCACTTTTACTTTATTCACTGTGTGTGAGGTATTAAGTAGAATTTTCTACAATTGTTAAGCATCTAGTTGGGTTTGTTTTTTCTGATTTCCTGCTAGGAGTATATCATATAACTTGTTTGCATTTAAAAGCATTCTCTAGAGTCTCCTTGATCCTTTATCTGATTAAACATTTCTGCAGTTTTTTCTACCTTTGTAGGGTTGGTAGTGCTGCATTGCCCATACTCAGGCTTGTGTTTTGGGCCTGGTTGTTTGTTAGTAGAGGCTGGGTGCCTGAGCACATGTCCCAGTTTATCATAGCTTAGCCAAGGACAGTATAGCATTTCAGTAAGAGTGAATTGTTTGTTGTCATTGGCTGATTGGAGATGCCTAGACTACGCCTTGGCATACGCATCTTATTCGTTATTTCAAGCTTTTTTTAAAGTTTTTTCAGGTTTCAACTTTGTTACTTTAGAAGCTAACTTGTAACTGTTTCTGCCATTTCACACTGAGCTAATCGGAAGAAGTCGAGTGAAGGGCTCTGTGCCAACGATTCTGATATATATAACTTTAAGTATCCTGTTTTTTCCTTATTTCTGAGTTATTTTGTAGCACTTTTACTTTATTCACTGTGTGTGAGGTATTAAGTAGAATTTTCTACTGTTGTTAATCATCTGGTTGGGTTTGTTTGTTCTGATTTCCTGCTAGGAGTGTATCATATAACTGGTTTGCATTTAAAAGCATTCTGTAGAGTCTCCTTGATCCTTTATCTGTTTAAACATTTTTGCGTTTTTTTCTACCTAAGTAGTATTGGTAGTGTAGCATTGTCCATACCATACGTTGGTTGTACGCTGCTTATGCTTCCGTACCTTGGCATAACCGACAACTCCTCGGTGTCCTGGAACCACTACCACGATGAAGTAAACACAGGAACCACGAAAAAGATGTAAGTAACACAAGCGATATCCTGGGCATCCAAGAAGTTTAATGTTCACACCAAAAACGAACCAAAACAGCAAACCAACAAGTAAAACAATAAAAATTCAGTTAGAAATTCAACAATACTAAGCGCTTTCACCCGCTCGATTACCTGCGGGTTTCATCAGAGTATATCTTACACTTCATTGCACCAGCTTATATACTACCAAAATGACCAATGTTTCAATTACTCTTAATTTAATTAATTAATAGTGTAATTCCTAATTGTGTGTTTTCAAAAAAGTAGGTGTTATTTGATACCTTTGAGACAACAACAATAAACTACTAAATAGGATTTCTTTATTTGTGTAGTTTAAGTTGAGGGCTGTTTAACCAATAAAAATGATAATACTTGTTAAAAACTATCATAGGTATGTTGTAAATATTTTAATCCAGCATGTATAAATTAATTTTATATACATTAAATATTAATAAATATAAAGTAGAATAAAAAAGTTATATAAAAATATCATCAAATCGTTCATTATAATGTAAACATTGTTTTGTAATTGAAAAACATATTGTGTAAATACCAGAATAAATAGATAAACAAAATTAATAATATTAATATTAAAATTACATAATACTACTTATAATCTTTTT
>NC_056726.1:1335813280-1335830563 GCF_019279795.1 Protopterus annectens
AGGTATGAGACATTTTTGAAGATCAATAATAGTGTGAATGCCTGCAAAACAAAAATTTTGGCGCTCTTTTGAAAAGTGGCTGATTAATGCAAAAGTGTAATGTCCTAGAACTGTCCGATTTTTCTTCACTGCAGCAGTCAAAATGTTTGGTACCTACAGTCAACAGGAAGGTATGAGAATGTGAGATCAAAATGCTTGCAAAACAGTGCCTCATGAAGTGCTATTGAGCATGGATAGTAATTTGACAGCCTGTGGTGTAGCTAAAACAAATGTCCCACTGTGAGTAAGACTGGAAGAGGTAAGCAGACAATTAGTCAAGACTCCTGCTGTGAAATGTCAATCACAGCCATAAGCAGCTCAAATTACCTTCAGTTCTCTGTCAGCTAGGGAGGTGGTGTGAAAGGGGGAGATGATTAGAAGAGCTACAATCAAGGATAACAAAAGACTTAAAAATTAGCAAGTGTAACAAGAAGCTGCAGGAAAAAAAACTTTGAAAGTCTGTTCTTTGGAATTGCAGCTGCTTGTGGTGTAATTAGCCACTGAAAAGCAACCATTGTTTGGTAAAAAGTTTGTGATTGAAGCTACAGAGTGGATGCATGTAAAGTGTGAATACTGTGACAGCAACTGTGGAACAGGGCAGGCTGCGTGATGTCATGGTTTTGAGACAAATACTGAATTGTGGGATAGCAGGAAACTTAGTAAAACTTAGAAACAATTTCAACATGCTAGCCCCCATGTGGCAAGAGTATAAAATTACGTATAAAAATTTCAAAAAAACTGTAAATGGTCCCAGAGTGCTGTTAAAATAAAGGAAATATCAAAACTTGATGAAATAGACATGTTTTTTCAGTCTGTGGGTGCGGTTCTCCTTTAAGCAGATAGTACTGCCAGATTTTGCCCATGAAAAGAAAAGGGAATGTATATGCAGTATTAAAGAATAACATTTACTACAGAAAATCCAAACAAATAACACCAATTGTATTAGCTGTTAAAAATTTATGAAATGAAAAAACATACTTGCATATACTATGTCTGAGATGGCAATTTCTCACAATATTTATATTTCTCCAAGGTAAAGCGATCTCAGAGCTGGTGTATATAACTTTGCTGGTAAGGACGCCTTGCCTTACCTAACTAAATAAATAGACAGCTGAGGCTATGGCATTATGATTGTCAGACTACAAATAAGGACTACAAATAAGGAAGATCTAGAAACATAATACATTGATTATTATTTTGATCATATATTGAATAAAGGCTTAAATTTTATACCTGGTTCCATTATTTCTGAGGATATATTTGCACAAGATTTGTCTAGATTCTGTAGATTAATTAATCTAAAAATGTTTTTTGGTGATTCTGGTCTTGACTTTGAGAAGGGTAAATTCACATACCATCAATCCAATTTCTCTCCACCTATGAATGCTGTGGTTCATCAGTTTCTAAACAGTGTCCTTAAGGATATTCATTTTCAAAGTTCAGATATGGCATTGAAATACAACAACATCCCTTTTAGCGAGAAACAAGCCATTCTGGAACTTCAGAAAAATAAACAAATTGTTATAACCACAGCGGACAAGGGTGGTGCAGTAGTAGTACAAAATTGGGTTGATTATGACAGGGAGGCTCGCAGGCAGTTGTCTGACACTAGATACTACACTCATATGGTTATGGATCCAGTACTAAGATTCACTAAATGTATTGAATGTTTCCTCAAGGATGCTTTTGACAGGGGTGTAATTTCTAATGACACTCTACATCAACTAACAATGAAGGACTGCAATTCACAATACATTTATTTTCTTCCAAAAATACACAAAGGTTCATAGGTTCATAGGTTCATAGGTTCATACTAGGCTATCTGCCCGAGGGCATTTACAAGCCTAGCCCATCGTTTTGTGGCTTACGCCACCCCTTTAGTATGGGGAACTATACCCATTATTTTGCTGTGCCTCTGTCGAGCAGTGACACTGAGGTAATCCCTGGGGTATATCTGCGATCTCCCATCCATTGGTCAAGATTTCTCTTGAACAAGGCCAGCGAGGTGCTCTGCCTCACATGTACCGGGATTTTGTTCCACAGCATAGGGAGTCTTTGGGTGATGAATCTATCCCTCCAGCACGTCCTATTAATAGCCGTGTCGAGGTTTAAGTCTCCCGCCCTTGTGGCTCTGATGGATCTAGATTTTTTGAGGTGAAGCATATTCATCAAATCTGGGTTTGACATGGCCTTGTATGTTAGGCAAATGTCACCTCTGAGCAAGTGGTAAGCGACTGAATAGAGCTGGAGTTCTTTCAGTCGGGCAGCATAGGACAGATTTTGAGACCCTTTATCCTTTTGGTGAGGAACTTTTGTGGCCTCTCCAGCTGCTGCAAGTGTCGGGTCAGATACATTCCGAATGGGGCATTGTACTCAATCATTGGTCTGATGAGTGATGAGTAAAGGGAGACTATGACCTCCCTTGATCTAGATGAGAATCCCTTCATGATAAGGTGGGCAATGTAGAAGGTCTTCCTAACTACTTTAGCTACATGGGTGTCGAATGACAGACTACTATCAACCTGGGTCCCCAGGTCCCTGATAACTTCTTCTGTGCTCAGTGGATTGCCACCTATTTGGTAGCTAGGGGTAACCTTGTTTTTCCCGAAGGGTATGACTATGCATTTTTGGCATTTAACTTTAGGCCGTGGCTCTGGCACCAGTTATCCGCTTCTGTGAGACCCTTCTGAAGGATATCTGTGTCAGATGTGTTTTCTGCTATGGCGCCCAGTTTGCAGTCATCTGCAAACTTTGTCAGCCATAACCCTCCTGTGTTTGCTTGTACTTGGAAAAGTAGATGCCAAACAAGAGTGGGCCCAGGACTGAGCCCTGTGGGACACCACTTGTGACAGGCTTTGAGTCTGACATGGCGCCAGCAACTCTGACCCTGTGGGTTCTGTCACTCAGCCAGTTTGCAACCCATCTTGTGATGTATGGGTTAACATTTAAGCTGATGAGTTTTTCAATGATACCCGAGTGGGGTATTGTATCGAAGGCCTTTGCCAGATCGAGGTAGGCTGTATGGACTGCCTTTCCCTCATCAATGGCTTTGGTGACTGTTTCAAAAAGTCAACCAAGTTTAAAAGGCATGATCTGCCTTTGACAAAGCCAAACTGGGTTGGATCCAAAGTCTGCAAATTCCCTATGTCTTTATTTATGAGGTCCATTATGATCCTCTCCATGGCTTTGCAGATAAGGCTTGTCAAGCTAATGGGCGGTAATTTCAGGGTCGGTGGAGGCACCGCCTTTGTGAAGTGGGACCACAGTTGCAGTGCGCCACTCCTGGGTACGTATCCAGAGGTAAGACTTTGATTAAACAGCTGTCCTAGCTGTGGGTTTAATTCCTCATTGAGTTCATGGAGCACACAGCCGGGGACACCATCAGGTCCCATGGATGCTGTGTTTTGCTTTGGAGGGAGCAGTTCTTACTTGGGCTGGAGATGTTTGGGGGTAGCATTTGTTTGGTATAGATATCTCTCCTTTTGGGGAGGAGAGAAGTTTGCACTGAACCTGTCAGCCAGTATGTTGGCAATGTCTGTAGGATCAGTAATCTTCACATCATTTTGAACTAGTTCTGAGCATATCTGGGAGTTTCCTCCTAGGTTTCTAACATAGCTAAAGAAGGCCTTATGATTGTCTTTTGAGTCTTTAGCTATTTTTCTCTCGAAATTTGCTTTGGATGATTTTATGAGAGCTCTTAGTTTTTACTTATAGTGATCAAGGGTGTCTTACCTTTTAAGGATTTTGCTCTATCTTGTAGTAGCTTCCTCCTTTTGTTGTAGAGTTTGTTTATGGCTGGGGTCCACCAGACTGGACGCTTGCCTTTGGTACAAAGAGTCTTTGTTTTGCTTGGGATTGCCTTATCCATGCAGTCCTGTAGGTGCTGGTAGAAGGCATTTGTAAGTGATTCAGCGGCTTGAGTACTGTTTTCCGCGCTCGGGGCCTTAAAGGAGACCACACTAGTCTTTAGAAGTGTGAAGTTGGCTTTGAGAAGTTCTTTACTGTGGTCTTTTTATTTCAGGTGGGGTGGGATGAGGACCTCCAGCGAGATTAGTTTGTGATCTGATCTCACCAGTGAGGGGTATACTTCCGGTGTTGAACATTGTGCTCCCATGTTCGTGATGATGAGATCAAGTATGTTATCTCCTCTTGTGGGGATGGTGACTAGTTGTTCCATGGCATTTGAGTTTATGAATTCCAGGAACTTTTGGGCTAGGGTGTTTGGGCTTGAGTAGTGTTCCCAGTCTATATTAGGGTAATTGAAGTCACCTAGTATGATGGTGTTTGGTGATACATTTATCCCCTCTAGTGTTTTCAGGAAGGCCATGTGAGGTTCCTGAGTTTGTGAGGGTGGCCTGTAACATGCTACAATCTGCAGAGCAGTCTTGCCTACGGTTAATTGCACCTGGATGGTCTCCGATGCATCATGCGTTGCTACCAGTCTTGAGGTGTGGGTGTCCTTGATGAATATGGATACCCCCCTCCTTTCTTAGTATTGTCCGGATTTTGGGGCCGGAACGCATGATATGAGGTAAAACCTGATAGCGCTGGGGTGCTCTCAGGAGCCTTGAACCAGGTTTCTGTCACAGCACAGACATCGATGTTCTCCATACTGAGAAGGGCCTCGAGTGCGTGCATTTTGAGATTTAGACTTCTGGCATTGAGCAGCATTACCCTTAGTTTTTTTCCTTTTTTGTGTTCTAGGGTGGTAGGTTTAGAATTTGAGCCTTGCCTAAAAAAGGCACTATGGGGTGGCAAGAGCCTTTGCCAATATCCGGAATCCCAGGGGTGACAGGTGCAAGCCGTCCCTTGCGAAGCAGCGTGGCTTGTCCAGCATGTCATCCCAGGCAGACAGATACTGGATCCCCTTTGAATGACACCAGTGTTTAAGCCAATTGTTAAAGCTGATCATCTTATCTCTGTATTGTGGCATCATTCTTGGTGAAGGTAGGATACTGCTCAAGGTCAGGGTCATACCTGCCTGGGCTACATAATCAGAGAGCTCCTCAATGTCTCTTTTCATGTAGTCCAAGGAGGTACGTCTCAGGTCATTTACACCAGCGTGGACAATGACTGAGTCATATTTGTACCTGCTGTTGAGAGACCTGAGTGCTTGCGTTATGTGGCGGATTCTAGCGCCCGACAGACAGCTTACTGTGACCTTCTCCTTACTCAGTCTGGTGAGCGGGACGTCAGTGTGTCTGACTATGGAGTCACCAATGACAAGTGTGTCTGGCATTGTGTTTGGCCTTAAGGGCTGTGACTGTTTGACACTCTGACTGTGAGGTCTATGTGTTGCAGGTGTTGTGTTCTGAGGTGGTGGTTGTTTGGGTGTCTGCTTTGGTGGCCTCTGCTGTTTTGGTAGATTTTTGATCAGAGCCTCGAGTATGTCTTTGTGTGTTTATGTGTATGATTTGAGGTTGTAATGGTACTATGTGAGACTGGGTCTATAGTGTGTGTGGTAACCTTCTCCTCCTGACTGGTCTTGCCAGTCCTATGTTGAGAGAGCTCAGCCTCCAGTTTGGCCGTATAGTTGCATCTCTCGCATGTATTTGTGTTTTGTGGGAGGAGGAGAGGGTTGTCTGTGTACATGAGGCAATTGTAACATTGCCTCAATATTCCCAGGTTCACCAGCTGAGCAGGAGAGGACACTAGCAACTGATCCCTCGACATGCTAGAAGGAATAGACAAAAAAACTTTTAAGAAGATTCCGGGGGACGTGGGTGACCGAGAAATGGGGGTTTGCCTTTTTGGGGTACTATCTATGACAAGAGCGCCGTATCAAGGTAATAAGTACTGTAGGTGCAAGTGCTAGGTTTAACAGATAGAGAATAGTCTACTTGGAGTCAAGTAGAGATGATATTTTTAGTTATAGGATGCGCTGATTTGATCAGTAGTATAGTTCGAGGAAGGTAGTTTTAAGGGAAAATTTGAAGAGTGGACTTTAGGTAGCCCGAATAGTATAAACCTGCTTAACCGGCATTACACATCCTCCGGGAAGACCCATAGTGTCTGGCAGAAAGTATTTAACTGAACCCTTATCCCTGTTCTTGACTAAACACCTTAAACCTTTGTTACCATTCCTCCAATCCAGGTTAAAAGATACAACAAGCTTTTTACAAATTATATCCGACACCCAATTGGAAGAAGATTGGCTCTTGTGCACGCTTGATGTATGTGCTTTATACACCAATATCCCACATCAAGCTGGTTTTCAGGCTTTGGCATATTGGCTTGACCATGCAGGTCTATATGGTTCTACATTTAATACATTTTTGGTGGATATGGCAAGATATGTCCTCACTTGTAATGTCTTTTATTATAAGGATGAATGTTTCTGGCAAATTAAGGGTACAGCTATGGGGGCTTCCTTTGCCCCCATATATGCTGACCTCTTCATGGCCTATGTTGAAACTAAGTTAATTTATGATTCTGCAAGAAACATCTTCCTTTCGGATATGGACATTTGGAGACGATATCTTGATGATATATGGCTTGTGTGGAGGGGAACTGAGTCTGGTTTGCTCACTTTTGTACAATATCTGAACAACAATGAGTGGGGTTTAGGTTTCACAGAACAACATGACACCCACAAAATAATTTTTTTGGATGTCTCTATATGCAAACTTTCGGATGGTACATTAGAGACAGAGACATATAGGAAGTTCCCACAATACAATTCATTGCTACATGCTTCGAGTTATCATGCTCCACACATAGCCAGAAATATACCAAAGTCCCAATTTATTAGAGCAAAACGGATATGCTCACAACATCAACATATTGTAGGAATCAAGATGATCTCACATATAGATTCAAACAAAGAGGTTACAAGGAGGGTACTATAGCAGTGGCAAAAGGTCAGGTTCAAAATATGGAACGCAGTGAGCTGCTTGTGTATAAGGATAAGTCTATTGCATCATTCAAATCACTAAGACTCACTACAACTTATGGACGGAACACCAATGGTCTAGTTAAGATTGTACAGCGACACTGGAACATCTTGCAGAGTGATCCAGAAGTTGCTAGGATTATCCCCAACAAATGTATGTTTTCATACAGAAATGGCAAAAGCTTGAAATCTTATTTTAATCATTATAAAACTGGAGATCACAGGTTCAGAGATAAAATTCAAACTACTATTTCTGGGCACAGTCTGTATGGCTGTTTTCCTTGCGGCCATTGTGTAAATTGTAAATACATATGCACCACCAAGGAATTCTCCAGTAGAAACTGTTCAAAGGTCTTTGATATAAATATTTTTGGTAATTGTAGTAGTGATTGGGCCATTTATATGGCCACATGTAAATGTGGTGCATTCTACATTGGACAAACCTCGAGGTGCATCAGGTTACGAATTTCAGAACATTATAGCAATATTAAACAGAAAAAGATGACCAATGCTTTGTATAAGCACCAGTTGACACATCCATCTGCATTATTTTTGTTTACCATTATTGATGTAATTCAGGGTGATCGGAGAAACAAACTTGGTTGGCATGACATTCTAAATTGTAAAGAAAAAAAGTGGATTATTAAGTTGGGTGGGCTTTTCTCCCCAGGGCTTAATGAATATTTATAATTATTCCATCAATGAGATCCTTTGTCTGTATATTTAAACAGCCTGTAAATATTATTAGTTTTGAATACACTGATGAAGGCTGTGTAATTTACCAGCCGAAACCGGTATGTTTGTATTTGCTGTGATGCCTTTAATTTTCAACATATAAATATTTTCTATCACCATTTGCTGGCTCCATTTTTCGTTTTTGGTTGCATCTAACTTTTTTGGGGGCCGTGCACTACCCACGCGCAGGAAGAGGTTTCTTGCGTCTGTAGACTAAGTAATATAAATTTGTGTTTCTCAGAAATTGTACCTTCTTCATTTTCAGACTATCTGTTCTCTAAATCATTGCTATTTGATAATTAGCTACTATGCAAATTTTGTACTACCAAAGATTTGGAAGTAGTACTTAACTGGCAAGAGTTTTGTAAGGTGGAATATCTTTTTGATAGGGAAATGTTCCATTTGAGTTTTCATGGGGTAGACTGCTGAGTAAGATATATTCTGATCCAGTAATGCATTTTTTGGACTTCAGTTAGATACTAAACATAGAAAAGATTAGTAATGGAAGCACATTACAGTGAATATATGCTTATAGTTATGTTGAAGTGGTCACTTGGGTGAATGTTTATGATTTTGGTGTTGTATTGTACTTTTATGTTATTGAAGGAAAGGGGCAAACTTTTCGTTTTGGTGCTTGGGGATACCTCAGCATTTTTCTGAAGAGGTCACTTGGGTGAATGTTTCATTTTGGTGCTTGTATGTTATTGAGGGGTCACATGGGCAAATGTTTAATTTTAGTGCTTTTGCATATTGTACCTGGACATTTTACTGAAGGGGTCTTTTTTCTTTTAGGGAAATGTTTCATTTCAGTGCTTGTGTATACCTGGACATAGTAATGAAGATTTTGGTGCTTGTACATGTTATTGAAGGGGTCACATGGGCAAATGTTTAATTTTAGTGCTTTTGCATATTGTACCTGGACATTTTACTGAAGGGGTCTTTTTTCTTTTAGGGAAATGTTTCATTTCAGTGCTTGTGTATACCTGGACATAGTAATGAAGATTTTGGTGCTTGTACATGTTATTGAAGGGGTCACATGGGCAAATGTTTAATTTTAGTGCTTTTGCATATTGTACCTGGACATTTTACTGAAGGGGTCTTTTTTCTTTTAGGGAAATGTTTCATTTCAGTGCTTGTGTATACCTGGACATAGTAATGAAGATTTTGCGTAGGGAATTTGTGTACCAGGGAAGTGCTTGTGCTTACATGGTCAGACTGCTGAAGTGAAAACTGTGCAAAATATTTATTGTGTCATTTTAGTGCTTGTCATTACAGAGTACAAACTAATGAAGGGTTACTTGGGGAAAATTATTCATTACTTCTGTGTTAGTATTTGTGAAGTGTTTAATTTTGGTGCTTGTGTATACCTGGACATAGTAATGAAGATTTTGCTTGGGGAAATTCATTCGTATCAGGAAGTGCTTGTGCATACATGGTCAGACAGCTGAAGCGACCACTGGGCAAAATAATTTGTGTCATTTCAGTGCTTGTGCATACACAATACAAACTAATGAACTGGTTACTGGGGAAAATTATTCATTACTGTGTCAGTGTTTGGGAAATGTTTCATTTTGGTGCTTGTGTATACCTGGATATGTGATGTCATGTGGTTTATGGAAGAGGCTTGTTGGCCACTGAGTTATATGCTTTATTCAAGTGGGCCACTATCAGAAAAGTTTGAGAAACACCGGTATGGAGTGTTACTGCCCAACTCTCTGATATATTAGTATATGTAGAAAATGCAGTTAACTGTTATATATTCCTAGCGGAGATCACTGAAGAACAGCCCCAAACAAAGGGGTACTGATTGCATTAATAGGTGGTAGAATAGTTAGTTTGCATTTTTTTTTTTTCATTCACTGATGTGTCTTGTAGGTGGCACCTATTATGAATTATCTTTTTACAGGTCAGTGAATAGAGGTTTTTTTTTTAATGCTACTTTTAAAGTTTGAGTGATTATTACTACAGCTAGATTGTAAGGGGTTAGTTTTAGTTTTCTACTTAAATTTATAAGTATTGCTTTGCTTGTTAGATAGTAGTTAGGCTGGCTTAATGTAAAGTTACAGTCAGACTAAGTGTATTTACCCACAGGACCCATCACAACGTATGGTCCTTTTTGCCCTTACAGTCATCATTTCTATTAATAATGCATCAGTCTTTCGTTGTGCTAATATCACAGTTCAAGTCCTATAATTTATACTTTTTATTGCATCATAAGTAATGAAAACGTACTGATATCATTATCAACACTTATATAAAGCCAGCCTATCTGTGCAGTGCTATGTATTAACTGAAAGGAGAGAAGAACAAATAACTAATCTTATAATTTTCTACAACAGTGTACATTTACATAATTAGCTCTAGATTGAGGTCAGTGCTCTGACCCTCTCTGGGGAGAATGAAACCAAAGTTATAGCAATATAACAAAAATGATTTTCATAATTGGCATTTCATAGAACATTAAAATGTCTGATATGCAGCCTCTAAGTACTATATTTGGCATTACAAATATACAGCATATATGCCAAGTGCCTCACTGCACAGAAGGCAGTAGTAAAATTAGTCATTAAGGGGCCATCATTATTTTATTATTGTTAATAAGAATAGGAACCCTGGGAAGTATATTTCATAGCACTATCAGTCAAGAAATGCAACACAAAAATTTATCTGTTTTAGATAAATGAGGCTCTGGGTGGAGAAGAAAAAAAAGGCATTTTTGCTGAGGTAAATTGGACTGATGTTGATGACATCAAGTGTTTTTAGCATGTTTACAGAGTGACATTCAGTATTTTGTGCTACAGCCAGGTTACAACTTAGATTTTTAATGATGGTCTTTCTGCATTTGGTCTTTGGCATTGAGAAGTTAGTAGTGCTGTCTCTGGACTACTGTGCATTAAATGAAAAGCCCATTAGCTACTCTTTCTCCTGTCATGTTCATTTTGTGCTCCATATATTTGCTGCATTTTGTTTTATGCTTATTATATCATAGGAGGTTAGTATGCTAAGTTAAGTTCACTGACAGGTGTTTTTGAGTTTCAGATTTCAGATTTCATACCCTACAGAAAAGTCATACTGATGCAAGACCTACTGAACTTTCATAAGAGCAGCATTTAAAAATTGTCTGTATTTTGACCTTTGTCCTATTTTTATTTATGGCCTTATCCAGATTTCTTGCTCTGAGGTTGAGTATATGAAATGTGTCATGGGCTCGAGGCCATCAGCCAGAGACGTTTCAAATTGTGACATACTTGTACCCCCACTCCCCCATGTAGTGACTTTAGATGTGTCCAGGTTTAGAGTATCCCTCCAAGGTAGGTGTCCAGGCAAGGAGCACTTAAAAAGAGAGTATCCAAGGTAGACACAAGTACAGTCATGGCTTTTAATCTGTCCTTTTGCAGAATGTCTGGTTTTCTGTCATTTTTATACTGTTGATTTTGTGTATTCAGAAAATGCATTTTGTTGGCTGCTTGTCTTTTTATACTTGACTGGCATTCAACTCCACTAATGTATTTGAAAGTAATTTATTTTTTTGATTCATCACAGCCTTTGCTTCCCATCTAGATATTAAGCAAGCTGTCATGTAGCCAAGGCATTGAAATATTGTTTTCTTTACCACTTCATTTTGGTTTAATTGGACTCTCATAGTGATATCTTGTTGGCAAACAGGGAAGCAGTGTATTTAAAATACCAGCTTTTGTGGTTTTGAGCATAGTGAAAGAATGCTAGCAAATGTACTTTTTCCTGTAAGAATAAATGTTTAAGTATTTTAAGCTAATGTCTTGGAAATGAACAAATATTTTAATGATTGACTAATGCAATGGATTACTACACTCCAGTGAATCATACTGGCTTCAGGCTACACCTGGCAAAACAATACTGTCTGAGGTAGTTAAACATTCATTTGGCCCTCCCCCAAGACCCACTTCAGATTGCACCAACTTTACAGAAAGGATGCAGATTAATTATACACAAGAGATAAGTAATTATACAGTGTGGAGAGACTCTCTTAACTTAAGAGCAGAATAACCCTTATTAGATTCTGGAAGATCAGAAGGCTAGGAATTCTATTCCTCCAAAAATAGCAGCACAAAGTAAATGGCTTTAAGTTATAAAAATTTCACACTCTTAAATGAAGTCGGAGACCGAGTGTCTACAGGCTGAATACATTGGTAGTTACAACATGCAGAAAATGCTGACTTTTATGGGTTTATGGCAGTCCAGGTGTTTACCCTGCCCTGAGGCCCTGAGGATTAATGTTTCATGTGTTTGTTTTAGTGTACTTGTGATCATATTCAGTGGTTAACTTGGCAACAGCAAGCAGTCCAGTGACACATTTATCTAAGTTAGTTAGCTGATGTGCTTCCCTCTTAACAAACTTGCACTGCAGTGTTATATTTTTCTTTGTTGTACTCTTAACATTTTCCCAGAACAAGACGTCTGAGTGTACATTTTTTAGGGGGTGGGTCATTAACACTACTACTACTACTGCACTTCTATATTGTATGTATTTATATATATATATATATATATATATATATATATATTTTTTTTTTTTTTTTTTGCCAGTATATTGTCTGAGAGTAGCTATAATTATAAGAAAATGAAAAACATAACATAACATTTTCAGTTAGGGTAGAATGCTTGCATTAGAATAATCTAAAAATAAGCAGGCAGTGTACTACACATGCCTTGTGTTTTAAATCAGTATATGTGTTACTTGAATACTTCAGAATCAGTACATGTGAAATGGAAATGTGTATTGGTCTGGGACTGGTACTCTGTATGCATCCTCCTTTTCTGGAAAATAAAATTAAAAGATATTGTGCATACAAATAAGGAAACGACTGCATGTGAAGCTTGTACATGACTATGGTGGTTACATAACATAATATAGTATGATCATTTTTGGCCATTTTTAGTAGTCTTTCTTTCGGGAGGTTGGGGCATTTTAGATAATTTTTGTCAGAAATAGCCTGGGGGGGGTCTCTGAAATGAAATGGCCTGTAGTTTACAGACACACCAGCAAATAAAGTAAGATTATGTGCAAGTTCTTGGCTATTGTGATGTGAAAGAAATGCAACCATGGTGATTTATTTCGCTTAAACATTGTAGGCTGAAAGCAGTTTCTCTGGGTAGGGAGTTGGGCTGGGGGCAATGCTTGTGTGAATAGTTGCAGTTCTGTCTACATTTTCAACAGTAATGTCGATTTCGCTCAAATAAGATCGACCAGAAGCTGAAGCTCTGAAATCTGAGTGGTTTGTATGTATGTGGTGGGGGGGGGGGTGTCTAGGAATTTTTGTTAAACCATGTTTTATTGTAGAAAGTCTGGTAAGTAAAATTAATTTTAAAATTAAATGTATACTTGGCTGATGCACACAAGCTGTGATAGTGAGTCTGTCAGCAAAATGAAAGTATGCAATGCAGTTGTTAGTATTTGTACTTTAATCCTGACCAGTAAAAAGCAGCTTCTTCATTAGGTAATGGGGGGGGGGGTGTTTGTGAATTCATTGAGGTGACTGCCCTTGTTTACTGTCAGTTATGGCTTTGCAAGATGACTGCTTGGGTAAAGTCTGCTGTTGGGAAAACCTGTAACTACCATTTCTGTGCAATGGACTAAATTAATGCAGCCATTTGCAGTTCATTACTGTTTTTTGCTTTCTGATTTCAGAGGTTTTTGAGCCAGGTACTTTTGGTAGGCTGTTGGGATGGGGGACTTTCATGTCGCCAGTGTTGGAATGAAATAGCCATTTAGTGTTGTAATTCTGGCTTTGCAATGAGGTAGTAAGCAATATGCATACAGGCTGTGGGACTACAGTCTCTGTGCAGCAGATATATTTTAATGCTGGAAGGATCAAAGCAGAAAGTATAGTGGAGGCAATGGAATGACTGCCCCTGTTAGTCCTGCAAAGACAATGTAAGCTGTGACAGTGTGTGCATCACAAATGCATTAATAGTCTTTAATCCTGGCAAGGCCAAGCCAGATAGTTGGTAGATCATGGCTGTGGCACTGTCAATGAATGTCAATGAAATGAGTGCTGTTTCTGAAGCTGTAAATCATTACATGTATACAACAGTGGCACTTAAATCATTTCTGCAATATCTTCATTTCAGAGTTGCAACAACTCGACTACAATAACCAGAATGAGGAACAGAGTGAGCAGAGTGTTACAGTGGCCTATCTGAAATCTATTAATTTTAAAGAGTTGACTCTTAATGAGAAGTTAAGAATCAAGAGGACTGGAAGACCCACACCTGATTTGAAGATAGAGTCTGCAGGTACAAGTAGGTCAAGAACATACACACGCAGCTTCAACAGGTCAGTGTATGACAAACACACCTGGATCTGTGGTTGTGAGGAAACAAACAGCTTGTACTGCTTCCCATGTTTGTTATTTGGTGGAGAGGAAGCCTGGACATCAAAGGGTATGGATGACCTGAAGAGACTGGAAGAAAAGTCCAGAAGGCATGAAGTGTCTGCTAAACATCTAGACAACGAAATGAGTCTAGCAGTGTTGGGAACTGTGGATATCAGGTCTCAGTTAAGTAGTGGATACCAGTTATCAGTAGAAAGACACAACAAGAAAGTGGATGACAACTGTCATGTTCTGTCTATTTTAATAGAATGCATGAAGACGTGTGGTGCACAAGAACTAGCTTTCAGAGGTCACAATGAGTCTGAAGAGTCAAGGAATCCAGGAAACTTCCGGGCAATAGTAGAATTAGTCAGCCAGTTTGATAAGAAGTTGTCAGACCGCATGACAGCTTCAACTGTTTTCAAAGGAACATCAAAAACTATTCAAAATGAACTCCTGGACTGCATGCTAACAGTATGGAGAAAAGAAATAAAAAAAAGAGATTCGTACTGCAAAATTTATAGCGGTAATTGCAGATGAAACCACTGATTTTGCTGCGACGTGGCAAATAGCTATTGTGTTCCGTTACATTGTCAATGGACAGGTGGTGGAACGTTTTTGGGGATACTTTACACCACTTGGACAGACAGCACAACATATTGCTGTTGTGATAGAACAACAGTTGAAGGAAGTAGTGGGAGACCAGCATGAAAAAGTGATTGCTCAGAGTTATGATGGTGCATCCCTTATGAGTGGTATTCAGCATGGGGTCCAGGCCATCATAAGAGAAAAGTTTAAATATGCCTACTATGTACACTGCTATGCTCACCAACTTAATCTGGTAATGCAAAGAGCCGCACAACAGAACACTGAAGCAAGGATATTTTTTTCCACACTTGGTGGAATTCCAGCCTTTTTCAGTTGTTCAGCTCAAAGACAAGCTGCTCTGGATAATATAGTATCACGACGCATGCCAAGAGTGTCAGGAACACGGTGGAATTTTAACATCCGTACTGTAAATGCAGTGTACGAGAACTTGGAGTCACTGGAAGAGTGCTTTGATTATTTGTGCAGGAATCCTACATCTGGTGCAGCAACTGTACTGGAAGCAAATGGGCTACTGCAATCACTTGAAAATGACCAATTTAAATTTTGGCTTGCTGTCTTCCATTGTATAATGCTCCATGTTGATGTTCTGTACAGGCAACTTCAGTGTCGTACCACAGATGCAACTGCTGTTGAAAAGAATGTTCATACATTTTTGGATGCAATTGACAGTGTCAGATCGGGTATCGATGGTATTGCAGAACAGTACCTACATACAGAAAACATCCGGTCAAAACGTAGACAAGGGCCATCAGCTTCCCAACCACTGCATGAGACCTTGTCAATTGCTGCAAAGGAAGTGTGTGATGTCATAAGGTTCCAGGCAACATCACGATTTCAACAAACTGGCCATCTTCAAGCTTCTCAGTTACTTCTGCCTGGAAAGTTTTCAACATACATAAGAGAGTTTCCAGAAAATCTGTTCATAGGAACAATGGACAGCTATCCATTCCTGATGAGGGGACCACTTAGAACAGAACTTGGAGTGGTGTATCAACGTGAAGACTTTAAAGCAGCTGGCAGTGCAGTCAAGATGTTACAATTCTTGTTGGACAACTCCTTAACCCGTGTGTTTTCACAGACTTACAAAGTGTTGTTAATTATAGCCACCACACCAATGTCAACTGCTGAGGCAGAAAGGTGTTTCTCAACACTGAAAAGGATTAAAACATTTCTTCGTTCTACAATGGGGCAAGACAGATTGAATGCTTTGGCTATGCTTTCCATAGGAAAGGAGTTAATGCGGAGTATACCCAACTTCAACCACAGAGTTATTGATTATTTTGCACAAAATAAAGAGAGACGAATGGACTTTATCTATAAGTAATGGAACACCATACAGAAGAACACAAGAGGCACTTATTTGGTACTATACTAGTACTACAAGCACTTATGTAACCCAGCCACTGGAGATGCACAAGCCAGTGCATTTCTTCGTGCCGGTCCCAAGCCCGGATAAATGGGGAGGGTTATGTCAGGAAGCCTGGGCATCACCACATATAACCTCCTGACAAAATTTTGTGGGACAATACAGATTTTGATACAGGATTGGTCGAGGCCCAAGTTAACAATCACCACCACCAGTACTACTCTTTACCAAAAGGGTGCTGGCAGAAATTGGGGGGAGGCTACTGTTGGCTCTAGAAGAGGGGGAAGGCAGAAATTGGGGGGAGGCTACTGTTGGCTCTAGAAGAAGGGGAAGGCATGCCCAAAGGTAGAGTGTGATTTGGACATGTGCTGAGGGATGCTAAAGAGGGATGCTACTAGGTATATTGGGAGAAGGATGCTAAGGATCGAGCTGCCAGGGAAGAAAAGAGGAAGGACTTGTAATTAGATTTATGGATGTGGTAGAGGAAGTGATGTGGTGACAGAGCAAGATGCAGAGGACAGGAACCAATGGAAACAGATCTGATGTGGCAAACCCCTAACTGGGACAAGACTGCAAACACCTATTTGGAACCAGCTGGGGGTCATGTGAATATTATTTGCTTTGGGAAACTTAAAACTGTCCCTTTTGAGCCTCCATGAAAAAGGAGTTGGGAGAAATCCAGTATGACCTGATGTGTGTTCCAGACCACAGCTTCTAAGGTGCACAACAGCTTCTCCTCAGGTGCAGAAACGTGAGTATGAACTACTGTTTGCAGTATACCGCAGAGGTAAGTGTTCAAACCAATGTGTGTATGTAACAATGTGTGCTGTGTAGACTATTCAGCATGTGCCATACTGACTGAGCATTTATTTCATGTAAATAAGTATGTGAAGCATTGATCCCATTGCACCATAGCCACCCCGTCTTGTTGGCCACACCCCGTCTTGTTGGCCACACCCCGTCTTGTTGGCCACACCCATCCAGCTGTCTCCTGCAGCCCCCCTATGATTTGAAGTCACCAGCCACCACTGCTGTCACCCCTGGGTTTTTGAGTACTGACTAAGGCTCTTGCCACCCCTATAGTGCCTTTTTTAGATGGTGTTCCAAAGACCAAATTACCACAGTAACAGCTATAAATAAATGCAATCTGAGGGTCATACTACTCGACACTAGTACTCTAAATCTCAAGATGCACTCACTCAAAGCACTCCTTAAAATGGAGAACATTGACATTTGTGCTGTAATGAAGACCTGGTTTAAAATAGCAGAAAGCACCCCTGTGCTACCAG
>NC_056726.1:1335831063-1335860870 GCF_019279795.1 Protopterus annectens
GAGTCAAATGCCGACTTCACATTTCTGAGCACTGGTGTGGTCTCTTTCAAGGCCCCAGGCCAGCGGACACCATTACCCAAGCCACTGTATCACTTGAAATGCCTTCTACCAGCACCTCCAGGACTGCATGGTTCAGGCAATCCCAAATAATAATGACTCTTTGTACCACAGGCAAGCATCCAGTCTGGTGGACCCTAGCCATAAACAAGCTGTACAACACAAGGAAGGAGCTACTACAAGATAGAGTGTAATCCGTGGGGAAGACACCCTGCTCATTGTGAGTAAAACACTGGGTTACCCGATACAATCATCCGAGGCATGTTTAGAGAGTAAACCCACTCAGGACTCCAGGGACAATCATGAGGCCTTTTTTACCTATGTTTGAAACCTGGGAGGAAACTCCCAGATATGCTCAGACTTAGTTCAGAATGATGTTGGTATCACTGCACCTACAGACATTGGCAACATACTGGCTGACAGGTTCAGTGCAGATTTCTCCCTCCCCCCAACTTGCGGGGTATGTACACCAGAGGATTGTAGCCGCCCAAACATCTCCACTGCTGGGGTGGGAACTGCTCAATCCAAGGCAGAAAACACTTTATCCATGGGACCAGATGGTGTCCCCAGTTGTGTGCTCCATGAACTCAATGAGTAATTACACCCGCAGTTAGGGCAGCTGTTTAATCTTAGCCTCACCTCAGGATATGTTCCCAAGGAGTGGCATACAGCAATGGTGGACCAACTTCACAAAGGGGGTGCCTCCACCAACCCCAGAAACTACCATCCCATCACCTTGACAAGCCTGTTCTGCTAGGCTATGGAGAGGATCATAATGGGAATTGTAAATGAAGACATAGGGGACTTGCAGACATTGGGTCCAATCCAGTTTGGCTTTGTCAAGGGCAGATCATGCCTTTTAAACTTGGTTGACTTTTTAAAAACACTCACCCAGGCCCTTGACGTGGGCAAGGCAGTCCACACAGCCTACCTTGACCTGGCAAAGGCTTTCAACACAATACCCCACTCGGGTATCATTGAAAACATCACCAGCTTAATTGTGAACCCATACATCACAGCATGGGTTGCAAACTGGCTAAGTGGCGGAACACACAGGGTCAAAGTTGCTGGAGCCAGTTCATACTGCAGAGCTGTCACAACTGGTGTCCCACAGGGCTGAGGCCTGGGCCCACATTTGTTCAGTATCTACTTTTCAGAAGTACGAGCAAGCACAGGAGGATTATGGCTGACAAAGTTTGAAGATGACTGCAAACTGGGAAGCATAGTTGGAAACCCATCTGACACAGACATCCTTCAGAAGGGTCTCATAGAGACGGCTAACTGGTGCCACAGCCATGGCCTTACATTAAACACTAAACAATGCATAGCCATACCCTTCAGGAAGAACAAGGTTACCACTACTTCCCATCTAGGTGGCAATCCTCTAAGCACAATGTACGTTATCAGGGACCTGGGCACCCAGATTGACAGTGACCTCTTGTTTGACACTCACATTGCCAGGGTAGTTTGGAAGGCCTTCTACATTGGCCACCTCATCATGCAGTGATTCACATCTAGATCAAGGGAGGTCATTGTTCCCCTGTACTCATCACTCATCAGACCAATGATTGCATACAATGCCCCATTCAGATTGGATGGGCCCACATATTCCTCGACAGGAGGTGAAAGGGTCTCAAACATATTTCTTATGCTGCCCGACTGAAGGAATTCCAGCTGTATTCAGTCGCTTACTGTCTGCTCAGAGGTGACCTGTGCCTGACATACAAGGCTATGTCCAACCCAGGATTAATGAACATGCTTCACCTCAAGACCTCTACATCCATCAGAACTGCAAGGGCAGGAGACCTAATCCTCAACACTGATATTAATAGGATGTGCTGAAGGGACAGATTCCTCACCCAGAGAGTCCATATGCTGTGGAACAACATCCTGGTACATGTGAGGCTGAGCACCTCACTGGCTTTGTTCAAGTGAGATCGTGACCAATGGATGGGAGATTGCAGGTATACCCCAGGGATAACCTCAGTATCACTGCTTGACAGAGGCACAGCAAAATAATGGGCATATTATCCATCAACTTGCAGGGGTGGCAGAAGCCACAAAACTCTCTGGGCTAGGCTTATTAATGCCCTAGGGCAGATAGCCTAGTATGAACCTATGGACCTATGGACATAGGCCTGGGGCAGTTCCTGCTATTAGGACAGTGGTCTGCAGCAAGCTATATAGTAGTAGTCGGTTTTAGCCATTGTTTTTTGACCATGGCTATTCCATGTTGCTTCTTGTTGTGGTACAAACATGGGTGTGTGGTTATCCATGCTATTTATTGCTAGTCACCCTCATTTTGTATCTTGTTCCATGTTTTTGCACATCTACATCACTGTATGACGTGCAGCTGTTTCCGCAGGGTCATATGCGTGGATATGGATGTTAGTTGGGGTCCTCAGGTGTGCATATTGTACATGTTATTACATTACTTAACACATGGCATTCATGCCTCAGGTGGTGCTGCAGGGCCACCTCTGTCGGATACACATACTACACTCCTGTGCGTTTGGAAGCAGGTTGTGTCATGTTAGGCATCCCTGTTACTGTATGAGTGAGTCAGAGCAGGTATCAGTCCCAGTGTTCCTACTGACCAAGCATATGTGCTATGCGTTGCCTCTTTGCCAAGGCCAGGTCATACTGGACACGCCTCCTTCTGCTAACGAGTGCAGACCTGGTTTAAAGTGCTTAAAAGTGCCTTTATGGCACTTTGATTGACAGGTCTTGTACTCATTTTGAAAGTCTGGAGACAAAAATAAATTCCCACTGCCAGTCTCGAACCCAGGACCTTGGTAACATTAGTCTTATTGACCTACCACTAAGCCATGACAGCCATGCAAAATCACTCTGCTAAAATAAATATAACAGTCAATAGTAGGAATTAGTATAAAGGCAATATAGGAGATGTACCATCCAAAGCATGTGAGGTAAAGTTTTAATGGCCAAATCACTGGATTCCCATACTAACCTTCACACTCACAGAACACTGTCAACAGCATACCAGCATCGTCCACGCTCTACAATCTGAAAGGGCAACGCCTATCTCACATACCTTTTTATAGCAGTGTCCTGAAATCACAGTGAGACATGCAATCAACACACACCTGGCTGCATGCAATTAGCAAATGCTGCCTTACAATTGGTGCAGGGGCCATCACATGGACCTATGCAGATACCTACAAAAGCATTCAGTACCCACACTCCACTCATGCAATACAGTCATTGCACAAACCTAATGAGAAAGAGAGAGAGAGAGAGAGACAGAGAGAGAAGAGAAAATATACAGACAGCCAGCAGCAGAACCATGAGTAGCAAACAGCAAGCAGCAAGCAAGCACCACTGACACAGCAACAGCTGCCACAAACACAGGTAATGCAAAGTAGCAGGTTAATACTGTGTTTACTGTGACACCTCCAAATGTATCATAGTTCACTATCTTTAGCTCTGTCCATGAGATAGGTTTTGTGTGCATAGTCCTGAAATATATACATATGTAACATTGCTGTACATGTTGCCCATACGAAACTTCCGTAGCTTAGAACAGAAGGCCAGTTGTGCATATGATGCAGTAGATACCAGGGTCAGTAGAGGTTACTCCTCATTGGTGTGGGACCACTGTGTCTGTATAGCACTCTTCAGGTACACATCCTGTAGTATGGCCAGGAGTAATATTAGTCTGTAATGTGGTGCCATGTCCTCCAGGGGTGAATGTAGCACACATCCAGGGATACCATTCTGTAACAGTGATGCTATGTGTCCTGCAATGTTGAGGGTGGCCCTCACCTGGACATGTGAGAGGATAGGGAGGTTACAGTCATCTGTGATAACTAATTCCACTTGTGTAGGAGAATGGGGGGGGATATCTGCACCTAAACTGTCTGCAACAATATTGCCAATATCTCAAACATGTTTTCCATACGGAAATGCACACACAGTAACATCCCACATCCACACACTTGCCACATTCAGGCTTCAAAACACTATCTAGGTATATTCTGGTACATCTGCATGTTACAGTAGCATGTAGCACTATACTGAGTAGTGGCAGTTGTCTGTTGCCATGTTGTTTGGATAGAGTAAAAGGAGCATTTGTTTATCCTACTTTGTTTTGTGGACATTAGTTGAAGTGTAACCTTACATGCATCATTGGTACCAACACCTTCTGTGTTGTTGTTCTGTTAGTACAGGGTGCTGTCAACATCACTGTTTGTTAAGGGAAATGTGCACCCTGCAGTGCATAGCCCCATTTGGCAAAAGAGACATCCCACCCCCACCATTGTGCACACACACCAACCCCACCCACAGTAAAACGCATACTTTCCATTTGCAAGATCCAAACCCCTACCTAGATGTGTTATGACTCTAAAGGCAGGCACATTAGCAGAGTGTGCTATTTGCATTAGTAGGAGCCATCTTTTCCAATGCTGTACTTAGAGGGTGCTGACATCATCTGTGTTTACGAAGAGAAAAACAGATACCGTTTGGTTCAACCCAGTGATAAAAAACAAAATGACCAAACGGAAAATACCTCCACAGCTCAGCAAGCAAAATAAATCCACCGGAAAAAGGATAAAATCAATTGTTTTAATAAATATCCACAAAGCTTCAGTTGGTTAAGCGCTTTCACTCGACACAGCGAGTTTCATCAGAACATTGATTAATGCGCCTGTATTCAATTTATATAAAAAATGGCGCCAAAAATACATTAATTAATAAATGTTAACTTTAAAAAGTTTTTTATATGAATATAAAAAATAAAATAAATACTTTAAACAGTAATGTATGGTCCCCTATCTCGTTTTCTCCAATATGCTATATATTCCCCCTTTTTTATACTTTTATTTGATATGTATTTTACTCTTGTATATTTTATGTTGTATTTATATTTTATTATGTATTGTTTAACTATTCAACATCAACAAAGGTTTAATTGATAGAAAATCATTTAATCCAGGGGCTGTAGTGGCATCTGTTAATACCTGCCAGTACAGCTCACTGTATATAAAAAATTCTTTATATTGCCTCCTCTAGGATTTCTTTTGATAGTTTCTAATATGGCAAACTTGAAATTATGCTCTACTCCTTTTTCCTCTACATGCCTTGCTAAAGCGTTCTTTGTATCACTCTTTTTTATGCAGTAAAGATGTGAGTATATCCTTTGTCTAAATTGTCTCTCGGTCTTCCCTATGTAAAATGAGGGACAGACCGAGCATATTGCTATATATACTAACATCTTTGTCCTGCAATTCCCTTTAGATGTGTATATCTTTTTCCTATTAATATTTCTTAACAATATAGAACTATTTTCATATATACTCGGACACTGATTACAGGACCCACATTTACTTGTATGTATACTATTAAGTCCCTTTTGACTATGAATGTTAACTTGCAATAAACTTTTAATATTCATGCCCATTTTATTAATAAAACGAGGGTTCGTACCTACTGTATCAGCTATCCCATTTTCTTCAGTTAATAAGTGCCAATTCTTACATTATATCCTTAATAATGTGGCTAAAAGGCCCATATTCTAAGATACAAGCTCTATTAAAATCTTGTTGTCCCTTTCTCCTATCAATATTGTTAGTAATAGATATACTATTAGAAGTAGCCTCAGGGTTATGAGCATCATTGTTAACTAATATGCCATTGCTCCTAACAGTGAAGTGTATCTACTACCTCTCTGACTAATTACATAAGTGGATATGTCCCTCATTAATTCTGAGTCATAACCTCTTTCCAAAAATAGTGTAGTAATGAAATCGATTTCTGCAGTAGTATCCTCTAAATCAGATGTCATCATTATAACCCTGATACACTGCCCTTTATATATATTCCTCTTAACATTAATAGGATGAAAACTACCAAAATCAAGATATGAGTTGGTAAAAGTGGGTTTTCTAAATATTTTGATTTTAACTTCCCTTTTCGACATAAACTAAGGTGTCTAAATATGGCACCTATGTTGTATTCTGTTCAGATGTGAATTTTAAAATTCACTACTAGAATTGATGTAATCCACAAATATTGAGAAGGTTGTGATGTCACCTTTCCATAATATGTATATATCATCTAAAAACCGCGAGTAATAAGCTATTCAGCTATAATACGGCCTGCTGAAAATATTCCTTTCTTCCCAGTCTAACATAACCAGGTTTGCAAATATGGATGCCATGCACCCATAGCTTCCCTAGTTTGTTTATATAATTCCCCTTCAAAATATATAAAGTTGTTTTGCAGAATAATACTCATTAAATCTGCCAGAAGGAGATCCTATCCCATGTTAGATCAGTATGTTTCCTCATGCTTCTTATAAAAGCTTCTAATCCTTCCTCTATAGGTATGCTGCTGAATAAGTCTATGACATCCACTGTACCAAATGTAATGTTCTTATGATCAATATTTATTGGGAAATTTTTGAGAAAATCCCACGAATCCTTTACTAAATGCTTAACTTTCATATATACAGGTTTTAATAATGTGTCAATGACCACACCTAATGGGAAGGTTTTAGATTTGCTCCCAGATATTATAGGCGGAATGGTGGATTTTGGATATTTTATGTACCTTAGGGATCCCTACTATGGTGGCTAATATAGGGTATTCTACTAACATATATTTATATAAATCCTCAGTTATTCTCTGGTCTATATAATATTCTTCAAGGTACATATCTATTCTTCTATAGGCAATGTTTATCTCATTAAGGAAATGGTGGCATAGTTGCCTGAATTATGCAAGATGTCTAAAATAATAGCATTATATGTGTTGGTGTCGTAAAGGCGACACCACCTCCTATCAGGCTTCATTATCCTGATATTTTGTTGTTCTGCAACTCATTCAACACCACTCCTTCTTAAGCTGGTCATGTTATACTTTCTTGTCTGTTTATTATTATTTGGATTGATCCTATAAATTTCTCTCATTACTCTATTTTCATATTTTTGAACACTAGGATTTGCAATTGGAATAAAACAGCTCTTTTTCTTAAGTTTCACTATATCATCACCAATCTCATTTTCCTTATGTCCAAAGGTTAAAGCCAAGTTCAATTTCCTAGTATATTTTTTTACCTCTAATATATTATCCACTAAATTATATTTAGGTGTTGGGATAAACTTCATCCCTTTGGAGAATAAACCAAAATGGCTTTTCTATCTTGATGTTGCTATAGTTATAAATATTAAAGTTATTATAAGAATTTATTACTTGATTTGTTGTAATAATTTCATCCGAGCTGGGACTCTGAGTGTTTTGCTCCGTATTTTGAAACAGACTTAATACTTCTTTTTCCATTTTCCCCCCTTTTTCCATTTCCCATAATATTTGCCCTTGGTTGAGTGAAAAAACTCTTCATTATGGTCACCTTTATCAGTATCATAAAATTCATGTGTTTCACTAATATGTCTATTACTTTCCCATTTTTGACTGTCCCATTTGTAACAAACATGCTTACTGTACTGTTCTCTATCTCTGTATAACTTCTTCTGTTTGCGTTCATAAGCCTTACCAGCTCTAAATTCTGCAGTACTAAACTGTTTAAAAAACAATGTTTCCCACTTTTTCCCAAAAATTCTTGTAAAGCATTGGGTTTGAAATCTTTTTTCATATTACTAACAACAGTACCTTTGGACCGATATGAAAAAAGATTTCAAACCCAATGCTTTACAAGAATTTTTGGGACATGAATGTAAATTTGATGGTAAACCTTTAAGAAATAACACAGAGCCTGGCCAGTATTGTAAAAGTACCATCAAAGATATGATTTATGCTTTTGGAAAAAAGTTGAATATTATTAATGGTTTGAAATTTGATAATGCATACTTGAATCACTGTTTGTCTATTAATATTGTACCTATGGGCCTCAGGTTTTTTAAATTCCCTTTGGGAATTGATATAAATACTGATGTCCAAGAGGAATTTAACACCATGTTTGATGGGTTTGGATTTGAGTACATGAAAATGCTCATCAAGCATAATGATGCTAAGCTATGTAGGTTGTTGACAGAAGTAGAGAGTCTAAATAATTTGATCACTCAGGACTTACTGTTTTCACAGTGGGAAACATTGTTTTTTAAACAGTTTAGTACTGCAGAATTTAGAGCTGGTAAGGCTTATGAACGCAAACAGAAGAAGTTATACAGAGATAGAGAACAGTACAGTAAGCATGTTTGTTACAAATGGGACAGTCAAAAATGGGAAAGTAATAGACATATTAGTGAAACACATGAATTTTATGATACTGATAAAGGTGACCATAATGAAGAGTTTTTTCACTCAACCAAGGGCAAATATTATGGGAAATGGAAAAAGGGGGGAAAATGGAAAAAGAAGTATTAAGTCTGTTTCAAAATACGGAGCAAAACACTCAGAGTCCCAGCTCGGATGAAATTATTACAACAAATCAAGTAATAAATTCTTATAATAACTTTAATATTTATAACTATAGCAACATCAAGATAGAAAAAGCCCATTTTGGTTTATTCTCCAAAGGGATGAAGTTTATCCCAACACCTAAATATAATTTAGTGGATAATATATTAGAGGTAAAAAAATATACTAGGAAATTGAACTTGGCTTTAACCTTTGGACATAAGGAAAATGAGATTGGTGATGATATAGTGAAACTTAAGAAAAAGAGCTGTTTTATTCCAATTGCAAATCCTAGTGTTCAAAAATATGAAAATAGAGTAATGAGAGAAATTTATAGGATCAATCCAAATAATAATAAACAGACAAGAAAGTATAACATGACCAGCGAAGAAGGAGTGGTGTTGAATGAGTTGCAGAACAACAAAAATATCAGGATAATGAAGCCTGATAAGGGAGGTGGTGTCGTCTTTTACGACACCAACACATATAATGCTATTATTTTAGACATCTTGCATAATTCAGGCAACTATGCCACCATTTCCCTTAATGAGATAAACATTGCCTATAGAAGAATAGATATGTACCTTGAAGAATATTATATAGACCAGAGAATAACTGAGGATTTATATAAATATATGTTAGTAGAATACCCTATATTAGCCACCATAGTAGGGATCCCTAAGGTACATAAAAATATCCAAAATCCACCATTCCGCCCTATAATATCTGGGAGCAAATCTAAAACCTTCCCATTAGGTGTGGTCATTGACACATTATTAAAACCTGTATATATGAAAGTTAAGCATTTAGTAAAGGATTCGTGGGATTTTCTCAAAAATTTCCCAATAAATATTGATCATAAGAACATTACATTTGGTACAGTGGATGTCATAGACTTATTCAGCAGCATACCTATAGAGGAAGGATTAGAAGCTTTTATAAGAAGCATGAGGAAACATACTGATCTAACATGGGATAGGATCTCCCTTCTGGCAGATTTAATGAGTATTATTCTGCAAAACAACTTTATATATTTTGAAGGGGAATTATATAAACAAACCAGGGGAGTAGCTATGGGTGCGGCATGCGCACCCATATTTGCAAACCTGGTTATGTTAGACTGGGAAGAAAGGAATATTTTCAGCAGTCCTTATTATAGCTCAATAGCTTATTACTCCCGGTTTTTAGATGATATATACATATTATGGAAAGGTGACATCACAACCTTCTCAATATTTGTGGATTACATCAATTCTAGTAGTGAATTTTTAAAATTCACATCTGAACAGAATACAACAGGGGTGCCATATTTAGACACCTTAGTTTATGTCGAAAAAGGGAAGTTAAAATCAAAAATATTTAGAAAACCCACTTTTACCAACTCATATCTTGATTTTGGTAGTTTTCATCCTATTAATGTTAAGAGGAATATATATAAAGGGCAGTGTATCAGGGTTATACGTATGACATCTGATTTAGAGGATACTACTGCAGAAATCGATTTCATTACTACACTATTTTTGGAAAGAGGTTATGACTCAGAATTAATGAGGGACATATCCACTTATGTAATTAGTCAGAGAGGTAGTAGATACACTTCACTGTTAGGGAGCAATGGCATATTAGTTAACAATGATGCTCATAACCCTGAGGCTACTTCTAATAGTATATCTATTACTAACAATATTGATAGGAGAAAGGGACAACAAGATTTTAATAGAGCTTGTATCTTAGAATATGGGCCTTTTAGCCACATTATTAAGGATATAATGTGTAAGAATTGGCACTTATTAACTGAAGAAAATGGGATAGCTGATACAGTAGGTACGAACCCTCGTTTTATTAATAAAATGGGCATGAATATTAAAAGTTTATTGCAAGTTAACATTCATAGTCAAAAGGGACTTAATAGTATACATACAAGTAAATGTGGGTCCTGTAATCAGTGTCCGAGTATATATGAAAATAGTTCTATATTGTTAAGAAATATTAATAGGAAAAAGATATACACATCTAAAGGGAATTGCAGGACAAAGATGTTAGTATATATAGCAATATGCTCGGTCTGTCCCTCATTTTACATAGGGAAGACCGAGAGACAATTTAGACAAAGGATATACTCACATCTTTACTGCATAAAAAAGAGTGATACAAAGAACGCTTTAGCAAGGCATGTAGAGGAAAAAGGAGTAGAGCATAATTTCAAGTTTGCCATATTAGAAACTATCAAAAGAAATCCTAGAGGAGGCAATATAAAGAATTTTTTGGCATACAGGGAGCTGTACTGGCAGGTATTAACAGATGCCACTACAGCCCCTGGATTAAATGATTTTCTATCAATTAAACCTTTGTTGATGTTGAATAGTTAAACAATACATAATAAAATATAAATACAACATAAAATATACAAGAGTAAAATACATATCAAATAAAAGTATAAAAAAGGGGGAATATATAGCATATTGGAGAAAACGAGATAGGGGACCATACATTACTGTTTAAAGTATTTATTTTATTTTTTATATTCATATAAAAAACTTTTTAAAGTTAACATTTATTAATTAATGTATTTTTGGCGCCATTTTTTATATAAATTGAATACAGGCGCATTAATCAATGTTCTGATGAAACTTGCTGTGTCGAGTGAAAGCGCTTAACCAACTGAAGCTTTGTGGATATTTATTAAAACAATTGATTTTATCCTTTTTCCGGTGGATTTATTTTGCTTGCTGAGCTGTGGAGGTATTTTCCGTTTGGTCATTTTGTTTTTTATCACTGTGTTTACGAAGAGGGATGTGCACCCTGTAGTGTGTTCTCCCAGTTGGCAAAAGGCACTTTCCCTCCACAGCATTATGCACACACACAAACCCCACTCATACATTCCCTTTGCAGGATTCAAACCCCTACCTAACTATGTTATTACACTAGAGACGGACGTATTAGCAGAGCACGCTATTCGCATTACTGGGAGATTTCATTTCAGTTGATCTACTTATAGGGTGCTGACATCATCAGTGTTTAGAAAGTGGAATGAGCTCCCTGTGGTGTGTTTCCACAGTTGCCAAAAGGGATGTTCTTCTCATACACACACTTACCCCCATTCACACACACACGCCACTTGCTGGATTCAAACCCCTACCTAACTATGTTATGACACTAGAGACAGACGCATTAGCGGAGCGCGCTATTCGGATTACTGGGAGGTAGCATTTCTACTGATCTACTTAGAGGGTGCTGACATCTTCATTGTTTGGAATGGGGAATGTGCATCCTGTGGTGTGTTTTCACAGTTGTTAAGAGGAACATTTGAACTAAGTGTGTGAGCATGCCCAGTTCAGCCTTCCCATGGCATGTTGTGTGAATGATGTCTCATTTATCAAAGTGTGTGAGCATGCCCAGTGTGAGCTTTCCATATGTTGAACTATGCAGCCCATCACAGTTGTGGATGAGTGTGAACTCCAAATAATAACTCCTGTTTAAGGTTGTGTGTTCTGTGACATGTTGTGTAGTTACTGTCCAGATGCTTCCTGTGAACACAACAGGGATTATACTGTGCCTGCAGGTTTTGCATGGGATACTTTGCATACAATTGTTAACATCCATTCCTACTGACCTAGCACTGTAGTACTGTATAGTGTAGTGGTTCAGTACTTTCACTGTGGTGGACAGTATCCTGGGCTTTAGTCCTATCACTGATTTACATTTCCATACTGTGCACAACAGCCTCTTTAGGGTCCAGTTGTGCACGTCTGCACAAAGGCAGTGCCTCTATGGACTCTGGTAATTACTGCCCCATAAGCTTAACAAGTGTAGTCTGCAAAGCTATGGAGAGGATCATAATGGAGCTCATAAAGAAAGATATGGGGACATGCAGACATTGTACCTGTCCCAGTTTGTGTTGATCAAGGGCAAGTCATGCCTTTTGTACTTGGTTGACATTATCAAAACAGTAACTAAGGCCATTGATGAGGGAAAGGCAGTCCATAGAGCCTACCTTGCCCTTGAAAACACTTTCAATGCAATACCCCACTCAGGTATTGTAGGAAACCCTACCAACAGAAATGTACACCCATATGTCACAAGATCAGGTTGCAAACTGTCTGACGGACAGGACCCACAGGGTTAGAGTTGCTGGCACTATGTCAGACACCAGGCCAGTCACATGTGGTCTCACACAGGGCTCAGTCCTTGGCCCCTATTGTTTGTTATCTACTTCTCAGAAGTACAGGCCAACATGGGAGGACTTTGGCTGACAAAGTTTGCAGATGACTGCACACTGGGTGCCATAGTGGACAGTGCATCAGACACGGATATCCTTCAGAAGGGACTCACGGACACTGATAGCTGGTGCCAGAGCCATGGCCTGAAGTCAACTTGCAAAACATGTGTAGTCATACCCTTCAGGGAAAGCAAGGTAACCCCAAGCTACCATATAGGTGGCAATCCTCTAAGCACAGAGGAGGTTATCATGGACCTGGGGACCCAGGTTGACAGTCACTGTTCTGATGACACTCACATTGCTAAAGTGGCTAGTAGGACCTTCTACATTGTCCACATGATCAGGAAGGGATCCACATCCAGATCTAGTGGGTCATTGTTCCCCTGTACTCTTCACTTATCGGACCGGTGATCTGGTACACTGCCTTATCTGGATGTATCTCACCTGACATCTGCAGCAAGTGGAGAGACCCTGAATGTCCCCCAACAAAAGGATGAAGGGTCTCCAACATCTGTCATATGCTGCCAGATTGAAGACACTACAGCTCTATTCAGTCACATACTGTCTGCTTAGAGGTGACATGTGCATGACATGCAAGCATGTCCAACCAGGGATTAATGGACATGCTCCACCTCAAAATCGTCAGATCCACCTGAACCACTAGTGCAAGTGACTTACACCATAGCAGGGATGTACATTGGACATGTTGGAGGGGTGGATTTATCATCGGAGACTCCCTATGCTGTGGAATACAATCACGGTCCATGTGAGTCACAGCACCTTGCTGGCTCTGTTCAAGAGGTATCCTGACCTGTGGATGGGAAATCATAGGTTTACCCCGGGGATCGTCACTGTGTCACTGCTGGAGACAGGCACGTCAAACTAATGGGCACAGTACTGTTTCCATAGAAGGGGTGGCGTACGCAACCAGACTCTGGCCTAGGCTTAGAACTGCCTTGGGGCAGATAGCCTAGTATGAACCTATGAACCTATCTGACCATGTTGCATTATGTTCAGATGTGAACTACTTACAACGGCCTCATCCAACATCAGTAGTGTATTCCACAACATGGGTGTACATTGGCAAACACTACTGATGTGCCCAAGGGCATTTCTAATGCTTATTGGATAGTGTGTTTGTCCATCAACACATCGTAAGTGCAGTTTGACATGACATATGTCTTGTTTTGTATACTGTGCCTCTGTCTACCTGTGACACAACATTGATACCCAGGGTATACCTACCATCTCCCATCCACTCGTTAGGATCCCTGTTGAGTAGAATCAATGAGTGACTCTATGGATAACCTGTACTGGTAGTTTACTCATGCGTGGGGGTGGCTTCTGTGTTATGGATAATGCAGTACAGCTTGTCCTATGTATGTCAGTGCTGGGGTTCAGGTCCCTCATGTGCATATCTCCTGCCATTCACATTGTACAAGGTACAGCATGTGCATTGCTGCCAGCTTGGACATGGCTTTCTACATCAGGCACAGCTTGTGTCTGGGTGGCCAGCATGGCAGTGTGTGGAGCTGAATTCTGTTTAATCAGGCGACACATTACATGTGTTCCAGCTCTTTGATACTCCTGGTGAGGTACTGTTGTGGACTTTACAGTTGCTGAATGTATCTGCTGAGGTACACCCACAGGCGCTGTTGTGGTCATTTGTAATGCTGCTGAAAGATAACTGCAAAACCACAATGACCTCCCCTTAGCTAGATGTCATAACCCTCATGATTAGGTTGGTATACGGATTGTTTCTGTTAACCCTACAGCCACATTTTTGTCCAATGCAGGATATCTATCACCTTGTGTCCCCATTCTGGCATTACATGTTAGGTATGTCATGGGTCGACACCTATGTGGGAATTGGTGGTCACTTACTGGATATCCACAGAGGCTGACTATACTGTTTTCACCATTTAACATGCTGACATGGCTATGGCACCAGTTGTCTGTTTCTATGTGGCCCTTTTATTGGATGCTTGTGTCAGCTGGTGTATCGGATATGTCAGGCGGCTTGTTGTCCTCTACAAACATGTTCCAGCACAGTCCTTACTTGTTGGCCTGTACCTATGGGGCATATATACCAGATGGTGAAGGTCCCAGGACCAAGCTTTGTGGGATGCCTGTTATATGTGGTTTGTAGTCTGACATGGCTGCTGCATGTCTGACCATGTCAGTTCTGTCGTTGGTCTGGTTTGCAACCCCTCTCATGACATTGGGGTGTATATATCAGCTGGTGAGCAAATCTATACGGAACACATAGGGTATTGTACAGAAGGCTTTGCAAGGTCCAGCTACACTGTGTGGACCACATTGCCCTCATCACTGACTTCAAGTACTGTTTCAACTGAGTCACACATGTTTAGGGGTGGGGTCTGCACTTTGTAAACCCACACTGGGTAGGGTCAGGTGTCAATAGATCCACAATATCATTATGTCTGTGGTACATGCTGGTCCTTTCCATAGTTGTGCAGACCAAACCTCTCATGATTCTGTGGCGGTTGTTTTAGTATCCATTCAGGAGACACCTTTGTTGAGAACACCCACTGTTGTTGTACACTGCTCTTTGGGTGCGTATCCTGTGGTAAGGGTGACATAATGTCAGGGAGGCGGCAGTCTGCTGGGGAAGGTATTTGGCATTATGGGGGGGGGTTTGCACTGCACATGTCAGGATGTATGTTGGCCATACCTGTGTGTGTCTGGTATGTTGTTTGTAATATCTGTGTGATCCGGAGCATATCCAGGAATCAACAACATGCTTACTACCATCATTTGCAGCAGCCTTGGGGTTATCTGTAGTGTCCTGTACAATCTGTATCATAATGGGTTCATACTAGGCTACCCCCCTAGGGCATCTGTAAGCCTGCATGTCCATTTTGTTTGATGGATTCTGGGGAATTGTCTACACCTGTGTCAGTGCTAGTATGATACCAGGGGTATAGTGACAAACAGCTGAGAAGCTGACTTCACACTTCTTCGGACTGAGATGGTATCCATTAAGCCCACTGGGCCAGTGGAAACCACAACACACAATGGTGACTCCTGCACAGACACTTTCTACGGACATCTCCGAGTAAGCATGGACCATGCAATCACAAATGAGAATGAGACCCTCACCACCAAGGGAAAGTGGCCTGTCTGGTGGACCCCAGCCATAAACAAACTGTATAACAGATGAAGGATACTAATGCAAGACAGAGCTACATCTCCAGAAGGTAAGGCAGCTGTGATCAGCAGTAGTAGAAAGCTACATTCTCACATAAAGACACCCAAGTTCAACTTGGGGACATAAATCACCACAGACAATGAAGGTAACCACACTGCTTTCTTCAGTTATGTCTGACGCCTGGGTGGGAACCCTCATATATGCTCAGATTTGGTACACAACAACTTATATTCCAGTGACCTGACAGATATTAGTGACACCCTGGCAGACCAGTTCAGTGCAATGTACCCCTCCCTCACCCCCAAAGATGATAGTTATCACAGCTGTATGTAACCTCACTGTCATCCTGGATGTCCATGTGAGAGCCGCAGTCAGCAAAGGCAGTACACAGCATCAATGGGACCTGATGGTATCCCCAGTTGCATGCTATGTGAACTACAGATGGAGCTAAACCTGTATATGCAGATGCTATTTAACCTTAGCCTTGCTACAGGATCTGTACCTGAACACTGGCGTACGGCAACAGTGGTCCCACTCCACAAAGGAGATGCCTCCACAGACCCTGGCAGCTACCACCACACAAGCTTAAACAGCTTTGTCTGCAAAGCTTTGTGAAGGGTCATTATGGAGCTTCCACACAGAGACATTGGTGTCCTACAGACCCTTGATCCCACCCAATTCAGCTTTATACAGGGCAGATCCTGCGTTTTGCACCAAGTTGACTACTTTGAAACTGTCAGTAGAGCCGTTGATGAGGGCTACACAGTACACACAACCTACCTGCGCTTGGCTAAGGCCTTTGACACAATACCCCACTCAGGCATCATAGACAAGCTCAACAGCTGAAATATAACACCATATGTCACAGCATAGGTTGCAAAATGGCTCAGAAACAGAACCCATAATGTCAACATTGCAGGTGCCTTGTCAGGTTCAAAGCCAGTCACAAGTGGTGTCCCACAAGGTTGTGTCCTGGGACCTCTCTTATTTGGTATTTACTTTTCAGATGTGAAAGCAAACATAGGAGGGTTGTGGCCGACAAAGTTTACAGATGACTGCAACCTGGGCACCATAGTGAATACATCAGCCAGCACACACATCCTACAGACTGCCGTCACACAGACAGATAGCTGATGCTGGACTCATGGCCTGAAACTGACTGCAACTGATGTGTAGCCATCCCCTTTGGGAGGAACACAGTACCCACAGATCTGTACATAGACAGCAACCCAATGAGTACAGGAAACAAATCAGACAGCTGGGGACACATGTAGATAGTGACATCTCATTTGACACCCATGTTGCCAAAGTTGTTTGACAGACTTTCCATCTTGGCCACCTTATCATGGAGGGTATTCCATCCAGACCATAGGAGGTCATTGTACCACTATACTTCTCCCTTATCAGGCCCATGCTTGAATACAACGCCCCATTTGGTATGTACCTCAACCAGCACTTGCAGCAGCTGGAGAGACCCCACAAGTACCTTACCATGAAGATCAGGGATCTACAACACATGTCATATACTTCAAGAATAACTAAAAACAAGCTTTTTTCAGTGTCATACCACATATGTACAGGTGACCTATGCCTGACATACAAGACCATGTCCAATCAGGATTTGGTAGACATGCTCCACTGCAAGCAATCCACATCCACCAGAAACATGGGAGCTAAAGATTTGAACCTCAGCACATACATGTATAGGACATGCTGAAGGGACAGAGTCATAACTCAGAGGCATCTCAAACTCTAGCAGAGTATCCCAGTTCATGTTAGACAGAGTACCTCACTGACTCTCTTCAAGAGACATCTGGACAGCTGCATGTGGACAGGGGCACAGACTAGACAGAGGCATAGTCACATTATTCAATTATGTAAGGTGGTCATAATGTGTCACTACTAAGTCAGAGGCACAATATTTCGTATCTATGCAGTACACATATTACCACTATGAGGGGTGGCAATAGCAATATTCATCAAGGACACCCTCACCTCATGGTTGGTGGCAACACACGATGCATTGGACACCATCCGGGTGCAATTAACCATAGGCAAGACTGCTCTGCAGTTTGTAGCATGTTACAGGCCATCCTCTGAAACTCAGGTACCTCACAGAGCTTTCATGAAAACAGTGGCGGGGATACATGTACCTGCAAACACCATCACACTGGGTGATCCCAACTATCCAAATATAGACTGGGATCAGTACTACAGCCCCAACACTCTAGCCCACAGGTTCCTAGAGTTCATACACTCACATGCCATGGAAGAACTAGTCACCATCCCCACAAGAGGAGACAACATAGTAGATCTCATCATCACAAACATGGGGTCACAATGTTCAACACCAGAGGTATACCCATCATTGGTGAGATCAGATCATAACCTACTCTCAGTGGAAGTCCACATCCCACCCCACCCCAGATAGAAAAGACCACAGTGCAGAACTTCTCAGAAGCCGACTACACACTTCTAATGACTGGTGTGGTCTCTTTCAAAGCCCCCAAGCCAGCAGACACCATTACCCAAGCCACTGTATCACTTACAACTGCCTTCTGCCAGCACCTTCAGGACTGCATGGATGAGGCAATCCCAAACAAAACACAGACTCGTTGTACCAGAGGCAAGCGTCCAGTGTGGTGGACCTCAGCCATAAACAAGCACTACAACACAAGGAAGGAGGTACTACAAGATAGAGCGATATCCGTGGAAGGGTAGACACCCTGCTCAATATAGGTGAAACACTGAGTTCCCCATGAAATCATCCAAGGCGAATATTGGGAGTAAACCCACTAAGGACTCACGGGACAACCATGAGGCCTTTTATACATCGTTACACACCTGGGAGGAAACTCCCAGATATGCTCAGAATAGGCTCAGAATGCTGTAAATATCACTGAACCTACAGACATTGCCAACATACTGGCTGACAGGTTCAGTGCAGATTTCTCCCCACCCCTCCACCACAACTGGAGAGATATGTATGAAAGAGGATTGTAGCCCCCCAAACATCTCAAATGCTCAGGTGGGAACTGCTCTATCCAAGGGAAAGAACGCAGCATCCATGGGACCAGATGGTGTCCCTGGTTTTGTGCTCCATGAACTCACTCAAGAATTAAACCCGCAGTCAGGGCAGCTGTTTGATCTTAGCCTCAACTCAGGATATGTTCCCAAGGAGTGGCATATGTCAATGGTAGACCCACTTCACATGGGGTGCCTCCACCAACCACGGAAACTACCATCCCATCAGCTTGACAAGCAGGGTCTGCTAAGCTATGGAGAAGATCATAATGGAAGTCATAGATGAGGACATAGGGACTTGCAGACATTAGATCCAACCCAGTTAGGCTTTGTCGAGGGCAGATCATGCCTTTTAAACTTGGTTGACTGTTTCATAACAGACACCAAGGCCATTGACAAGGGCAAGGCACTCCACACAGCCTACCTTGACCTGGCAAAGGCTTTCAACACAATACCCCACTTGGGTATCATTGAAAACATCACCAGCTTAAATGTGAACCCATACATCACAAGATGGGTTGCAAACTGGCTACGTGACAGAACAGACAGGTTCAGACTTGCTGGTGCCATGTCACACTCCACAACTGTCACAAGTGGTGTCCCACAGGGCTCAGTCCTGGGCCCACTATTGCTCAGCATCTACTTTTCAGAAGTACAAGCAAACACAGCAGGATTATGGCTGACAAAGTTTGAAGATGACTGCAAACTGGGAACCACAGTTGGACACCCATCTGACACAGACATCCTTCAGAAGGGTGTCATAGACACGGATAACTGGTGCCAGAGCCATGGCCTTACATTAAACACTAAACAATGCATAGCCATACCCTTTGGGAAGAACAAGGTTACCACTAGTTCCCATGTAGGTGGCAATCCTCTAAGCACACAGGAGGTTATCAGGGACCTGGGCACCCAGGTTGACAGTAACCTTTTGTTTGACACTCACGTTGCCAGGGTAGTTAGGTAGAACTTCTACATTGCCCACCTCATCATGCAGGGATTCACATCTAGATCCAGGGAGGTCATTGTTCCCTGTACTCTGCACTCATCGGACCATTGATTGAGTGCAGTGCCCCATTCAGCATGTATATGACCCGACACCTATGGCAATTGGATGGGCCCACAAATTCCTCGACAGGAGGAGAAAGGGTCTCAAACATATTTCTTATGCTGCCCGACTGAAGCAATTCCAGCTTGATTCCGTTACTTACCGTCTGCTCAGAGGTGACCTGTGCCTGACATCCAAGGCCATGTCCAAACCTGAGTTAATGTACACGCTTCACCTCAAGACCTCTACATCCATCAGAACTACAGTGGCAGGGGATTTAAACCTCAACACAGATATTAATAGGATGTGCTGGAGGGACAGATTCTTCAACCAGAGAGTCCCTATGCTGTGGAACAACATCCTGGTACATGTGAGGCTGAGTACCTCACTGGCTTTGTTCAAGTGAGATCTTAATCAATGGATGGGAGATTGCAGGTATGCCCCAGGGATAACCTCAGTATCACTGCTTGTCAGAGGCACAGCAATATAATGGGCAAATTATCTGTCAGAGTGAAGGGGCGGCAGACTCCACGGAACTCTGGTCTAGGCTTATAAATGCCCTTGGGCAGATAGCCTAGTATGAACCTGTGAACCTGTGAACATAGGCCTGGGGCAGTTCCTGCTATTAGGACAGTGGTCTGCAGCAAGCTATATAGTAGTAGTCAGTTTTAGCCATTGGTGTTTGACCATGGCTAATGCATGTTGCTTCTTGTTGTGGTAACAACAGGGGTGTGTGGTTATCCATGCCATTTATTGGTAGTCACCCTCATTTTGTATCTTGTTCCATGTTTTTGCACATGTACATCACTGTATGAGGTGTGACCCTGGTAGTGTCAGGGTGCTGATGTGGGCTTTGACCCTGTTTTCTATTACAGCAGTGATATGTGCATTCCCTATACTGTGTGCATTTACACTGCACACATCTTGCTGTTTATACCTTTGGCATTGGGTAGCATTACATCTAGGTTCCTATCCCTTGTGATAGCTATGAGGTGGGTTTGTGTTTTTGTGGTTTATGATTGGTGAGGGTGGATGTTAGTCATGGTCCTCAGGTGTGCATATGATACATGGTGTTACATTACTTAACACATGGCATTCATGCCTCGGGTGGTGCTGCAGGGCTGCCTCTGTTGGATGCACATACTACACTTCCTGTACGTTTGGAAGCAGGTTGTGTCATGTTAGGCATCCCTGTTACTGTATGAGTGAGTCAGAGCGGGTATCAGTCCCAGTGTTCCTACTGACCAAGCATATGTGCTATCTGTTGCCTCTTTGCCAAGGCCAGGGCATACTGGGCACGCCTCCTTCTGCCTACTGGGACAAGGTCAGGTTGTTCCTCCTCCGAGTCACCCCCTGCCTGTGGTGGCCTTGGCAATGGTGGGGGGATGTTTGGCCCAGCCCTGTGCTGGTCCTGCTGCAGCTGTTTCCGCAGGATCATATTATGTAGCATAGCACATATCATGATCATTTGGGTACATGTAGTTGGTGTGTACTGCAAAGCTCCACCAGACGTGTCTAGACACCGGAACCGTGACTTGAGCAGCCCAAACACACGCACTATAATATTACGTGTTTGTGCGTGTGCCTCATTATGGCGTTCCTGTTCGGGTGTGTGTGCATTTCTGATGGGTGTCATCAGCCACGGCTCAAGTGCATAACCAGCATCCCCCACTAGGTGTCCGTGTGGGAAGTCCCCATTGGCAAATGATTGGTACAGCTGCGTCAGATGCCAGATGTGGGAATCGTGGTAGCTCCCAGGGCAGCCAGCACACACATTCATTATTATGCCCTGGGCATCACACACGACCTGGCAGTTGATGGAGGGGTATCCCTTGCGGTTAATGTAGACTCTACCCCGCTCACCGGCTGGTGCCTTGATGCGTATGTGCGTGCAGTCTATTGCACCCAGCACCTCAGGGTATCCCGCTATTTGCTGGAAGAGACACATATTGCTGGCCACAACCTCACGGTCATTAGGGACATATATATGATCACTGACATGTGGTGACATGGCATCCAGGAACTGGTGCAGTACCCTGGAGGCTAATGCCTGTGATATCCCCATCATATCGCCAGTTGGTCTCTGGAAGGTACCTGTTGCTAGTATTCTTAGGCCAACACATACCTTGGTTTCCACTGGGATGGGTTCCCCTCTGTTGGTTCTGTGTGTGAGGCGTGGCCTGCACAGCTCAACAATCTGCTGCAGGAGCTCTCTTTCCACTCTATAGCTCTACTATCTCCAGCTCATGTAACCCATGGTAGGTGACCCTGGGCCTGTATACTCTTCTCCTTCTCCTCACTCTGGGTTGTCTGTCAGCATCTGCATTATCACCACCCTCAGCAATTCGCCTATGTCTGATTATAACAGCTATGGCAGCCCCTAGCATTTCTGCTCTGAGTTCAGCTTTTTTCAGTTTTCAATTCTGATAGCTTAGTTTCTGGCAGTATCTCTTGTGAGAAACAGCCTGCACTGCTCTTTGTTGTGTTTTAAGTGCTGGGTTGGGCTTCTAGTCTGCCTGTGTAATTGCCTGATTCCAATTGTTTCCACCAATTAACTCCAGCAGTATTCCCTGGCAGTTTCCCTGTATTTTGGTTGTTTCCTGCTTCCTCTCTGTTTCCTGAGGGGGAGCAATGTGCACACCAGCTTAAACATGCTCACAGTCACTTAAACGCGCGTACACATCCCTACACGGTGTTACACGCGCGCACACATCCTTACACGGTGTTAGCTAAGCTGATTCATGCTAAAACGCGCGCACACTGACTTACACGTGCACGCCCGCGCAAACCGTTGTAAACAGTTTGCAACGCGCTCCCACATGTTGAACCTGCCTTACACGCGCGCACACGCGCGCATGCACGTATATCAAGAAACTTTGAGTGTAGGGATAGCGTATGCCCTCAATTTCTTGACTTTCCTAGTGTTCTGTTGGGACACACCTCCCTCCCTGATGTCTGTCTGTCATCTCTTACCTTACATTGCCCTCCAATCTGGTACATTTCTTTCTATCCTTCCCCCCCATGATGTCACCTACCTCTTACTCTGTTCCTCCCCCTTCTCTAAGTCTTACACTACTCAGAAAGTGCTCATTACCTATGTGGCAGTGTGATTCAGTATTGTAACCCTCATTTACATAGGATTGCCTAGTAATGCTTAGTTACATATCTTACATGGAGCTTCCCCTTGACAACCACTAAGCGGAGGCCATATTGTTCTGTCTCTGCAAGTCCCTGCATTGACATTTCATGTAATACATAAATCCCACAATTGTGGGCTTATAAGCTACGGTTTTCAGTTTTAGGTAGCGCACCCGTTTGCTTGTGCGCTTCTGATTAAACACATAAATCCGTGAAAAAAAAAAAGTTATATAACTTTTTGCAACACTTTCATGCCAATGGCCACATATTTGGCCATTGGCATGCTTACTAACAAATGCACCCTTTATTTGGAGCTGACATAGCTCCGTTTTAATTTTGCAGAAATGTACTCAGTTGTCAGCTGAGTACATTTCTGCAGCTAACACGTCCGTTACACGGACTGGTTTGGGCTTCGTGGATCGCTCACTTACCTCATTTGCATATCTTGGAGCTGCAAATGAGGTATTGAGCATTTCCACGCCCACTCCATGTAAGAGACATGTTAGCTGTCTCTTACACGGAGATTTGGGCTGTTGCTGAATCAGGAGGCTTACACGGAGGCTTACACTACTCTTAAACTCCGTGTAAGCCTTCCTGAATCTGGCCCTTAATTTTATTTGTACTGGTTTTGTAGATTTTAATATACTGAATTCATTAGCATGTTTAACCCATAAATTAGCAGGTACCTGCTGCAACAGTTTTTAGTAGTCTGTAGGCCTTCAAAAAGGCTCCTCCCAGCTTTTGTTATGAATTGTAACACTGCCCCCATTGATTCTACTTGAATATCTAGATACACCCCCTTTGGTGTACAGCAAACGGTACCACCCAGCTCACACACAAGATTCACTGGCGCAGTTGTACTCAAAGAAAATAATGCCTTTCTTGTCAATTAGACCTAAAGAAATGGGTATAGGTTTTAAAACAGGATATGTAACAGTAGCATTTGTTACACCTACTGCCTTTACTTTGTTCCTATACTGGTATTTAACTGTCTGAAGTAACCTTTAATACAGACCTAGTATTTTTAGTTCCACCAAGAATAAAATTGGCTTTACGTTTATTTCTACTTTAACATAGGGTCCTTTTTGATTCCATGGCAGCAAAGGGATTAAGATTTATTTTTGTTTTATTACCCTGCCATAGTCAGTACGGTGATTTGCAGCACTTAGTATGGACTTTAAGTCTTTTTCCTGCCAGTCTATAAGCAGTTGTTTAATTTAATTTTTTTTTTTTGTACAGGGTTTGCAAACCCTGCACGAAGGCAGCTGCAATAAGCAGCTGCAATAGTTGGTTTAGCTTGTTCATTTGGATCTGGCATTTCTAAATGTTTAGCAAGCACTGCTTTAAGATGACTCAAATAGTCTGCAGGGGCTTTCTCTTTATTTTTCCTACATGCCTGACACACTTATAATTTGCCATTTCCGTACTTTTATTTATTAATGCATTTCATGTGTGAATAAAATGTATTTTAGCCTTTTCAAGTAACTGTGTTCTTATTTTATTGGAGTAATTTTCCGAAGCATCTGGTTTAAATCTGTCAAAGTAGGGTTGTAATAGCTTTTTTTCCTCTATTCCTCCTTAAACTTTTATGGATTTTTTTTTATCTTCTTTCAGTTAGAAAACATTTAGACATAGTATGCAAATCAGCATTAGCCCCCCATTTTTTTAAAGGCGCCAAAAAAATATTCTGCAGAGACAATAGCCTCTTGTCCTACCCTATCGTGTGAGTGTTTGTGATGAGCCACAGGAGTGTCAAACACTAGTGCTCCTGTTGGAAAGGTCATGTGAGTGCTTGTGATGAGCCACAGGAGTGTCAAACACTAGTGCTCCTGTTGGAAAGGTAGAAGCTTGTTGAGAATGACAGGAAGAAGGAAGGAAAAAAACTTTTTAACTGCAGATGATGTTTTAAAGATGAGAACTAACAGCAGAACTAAGTTGAGATGTAACAATACCATGCTGACCTTGTGCTCAAAAAATGCAGAGGTCTGAGAAACAGCAGAATCTTGTACAGGAGCCACCCATACCGGTGCATATGGAGGTGAGGTGCAGTAGCTACTAGAGGATTATTATCCTCTTTAGATGTTTCTGCTTTTTGGCCATTTTCAGTTTGTTCCAAACCTGCTAAGACAGGATAAAGGGATCCCTTTTTACTGGTCTGTACTGCTTTCTTAACATCTTTTACTTGCTGCAACAGTTGTTTATTAGCATTCTGTAACCTCCTTAATGCTGACTCTTTTTCCATTTCAAGAGCTTTGGTATACCACAAATAAAATACTGACATTTGTTACTCACTTACTTTGCTTTGTTTTTTCTTCTAAAATGCTTTTCAATGCCAGCAATTTAGTCTTAGCATAAATTCCATTTAATGGAAACACCCCACCAGCACAATTCTTAGTAAGCTGAAACCAGTCATACAGATATTTACAACTTTCCTTCCCATAATTAAAATACATAAAATATACAGGTGTTCCCTTTTCGGGGATTTGATCTTGCTTGCTTATCTTTGCTCCCATTTTTCTTATTTTATAAATCAGTAATAAAAATGTTAGGTTTACCTTACAACTCCTGGATCCTGGCAGTTCCAAAGACAGAAAATAACTGCAGTAATCCACACACCATACAGGGTGGGAAGGGTAGGAAGTCTGTCACCATGCAGCAACAGAGGAGATATTTTGATCAGCCTTTTCCCACAGCACCCCCTTGCTTTCATCCCTGTGCGAGCTCAAAAGTTACAGCTGTAGCATTGCAGTTGGGATAACGGGGCAGATAGGTACTGTGTCCAGAACTGACCACTCTTTTGGATCCTCTGAGGGTACTTTCACACAATCACACTGTTAAGTCCCAGCATGCTTTTGGGATCATGAATTTATTTTAACAACGCATACCTCTATGTCCTATCATGCGGTAGGCTCATGAATTTATTTTAACAGTATATAGTCTATGTCCCAATCATGCTATGGGCTCATGAATGTGTTGTATAGTCTATGTCCCAATCATGCAGTGGGCTCATGTACTTGTTTTAACTTTACAGTCTATGTCCCAATCATGCGGTGGGCTCATGAACTTGTTTTAACTTTACAGTCTACATCCCAATCATGCGGTGGGCTCATGAACTTGTTTTAACTTTACTTTTAGCTTTTAACTTTTCCTTTTCTTTCTCTCAAACATTCATACATTGACAGAATAAACACATCTCTCAGACTTCTTACCTTTTAATCCTGAGGGTACCACCCTCGACACAAGGCACCTCCTTGTGTTAATTTGTCTTTTACTGTATGTGCACATACATTTACTATACTCATTTACTGTGAGGTCCTCCCACTATTACTTGTATATCTTACAACCACTCAGTCAAACAAAAACCCAGTCATGCACTTATACTGCAAACACAGTTATGTACTTACATTTGCTAAAATTGTCTAAAAAAAAAAGAAGGAAAAAAAAAACACAAACCAACCCTTTTCCCCTTACAAAACAATTTCCCTGCCAAGGCTAGCATGTCTGCACACCCTGAATAGCTGCGCATCTGAGTCTCTGACTATTCCATACAAAGCACTGTGGAATTCACAGAAAATCTGTGATGGGCCCTATTCCAGAACTGCCCTGCAGTAACACCAAAGTTCAGATCCAGAGAATAGCATCAAATTGTTATAGTCATAAATAAATAACATTAAGAATTTACCTTATATTCCTTTAGTCAGGAACACTTCAGGATGTGCAAACAGATTTTATTTTTACAGCGCTGGGAGACAGTCTTCATAGAAGATGTCAAAATACTCTCTCTAAACAGAGACAAGCCACATTTTTTATACATTTTTCTTATCAAACCTAGTCATGCACTTTCATTAAGTTACAATGACTGTGTCCTATAGAAACTTTGCAAATGTCCTCATCCCTCGTGATTTTCACCTCAGACTTCACATGAACACCTTTCTATACGAGTCACCTGCTTCCAAGGGGTCTTGTTTCTGAACTTGGATGTTTCAAACCTACCCTAGCAACAATGCACTCCTAGCCTAGGACTAACAAATTCAATTTTTTAATAACTACATGACTCAATTGATGCAATACATACTATTCTCTCTTATTACATACTAAAACAATGTAGTTTAAAATGAGCAGTAATACTATAGCTTATGAAGCTGTATTTTTCCCAGCCCTGCATACAAATTATATTTGCTTTTTACCAATCATATTATAACATCATTAATAAGCTGAAATTAATATGCATTTTAATAAGCTGGTCTTGTCCCATAACAATCTAGACATAATTGTCATCGATTCTAACTTGGATACCTCCAAGAGAAGATCTTTAAAGTTTTGAAAAGAGGGAATTTGTGAGGATTTCCAATTTCTAGTAATTTCTTTCCTGGCTATGGACAGTACAGACCAAAGAAGTGAATATTTACTAGTTTTAACACAAGTTGGGATTGGAGAATTAAATAAAATTAAGGATTTATTAAGAAGAAAATCATCAGTAAATATTGCTTGCAAGAAATTATTAATATCTTCCCAGAATTTTTTCAAATGCAAACAATCATAGAAAATGTGTGACCAATCACCATTTTGAATCTTCAAACATCTCCAACAAAGAATATTTTCTTTATACATCTTATTTATGTTATACAGAGTGATGAAAGATCTATTTAAGAATCCCCAGGTAAAGATTCACCATTTAAGCGATGATGTAGTTTTACCTGCTGATTGAAGAAAATTCAATTTATCTTTATCTGAAGGGTTATTATTAATGTCAGAGAAGTATTTCCAATAATTATCAGGGAATATATCTAGATCTGATTTAATAGATTTTTATATATATATATATATATATATATATATATATATATATATATATATATTTGAAAGGCTAATTTTAATTAAGTTATTCTGTTGCATGATAACAATAAAGTATTGAATGAGTTTGGGAATTGAGTTTTTAACTGAAGAAGGTATTAAATAAAATTTACTTTTAATATAATTTCTAGCTTCTTGTAAGTCAAGCCATAATGATGGATCAAAGCCATTCTCTTCCAATAAAGTATCAATGGATTGTAATTCATTATTTTTTTAATATTTGATGCCAATAAATCAATGGGCAGGATTCACGAAGGCTTACATGGAGTTTAAGAGTAATGTAAGCCTCCGTGTAAGCCTCCCAATCCAGGAACAGCCCAAACCTCTGTGTAAGAGACAGCTAAAATGTCTCTTACACGGACTGGGTGTGGAAATGCTCAATACCTCATTTGCAGCTCAAAGATATGCAAATGAGGTATTTGAGTGATCCAGGAAGCCCAAACCAGTCCGTGTACCGGACGTTTTAGCTGCAGAAATGTACTCAGCTGACAACTGAGTACATTTCTGCAAAATTTACAATGGAGCTATGTCAGCTCCAAATAAAGGTTGCATATGTGTCATCTAGCATGCCAATGGCCAAATATGTGGCCATTGGCTTTAAAAAGTGTTGCAAAATTATGTAAAATAACTTTTTTTTTCCGGGGGATTTTGATGTTTAATTGCAGCGCACACCCGCGCAAATGGGGTGCGCTGCTTAAAAGTGAAAACCGAAGCTTATAAGCTCACAATTGTGGGTTTTATGTATTACATGGAATGACAATGCATGGACTAGTAGACCAAAAACAATATGGCCACCGTGTAGTGGTTGCCAAGGGGGGGAAGCTCAGTGTAAGAGATGTAACTAAACATTACTAGGCAATCCTATGTAAATGAGGGTTACAATACTGAATCACACTACCACATAGCTAATGATCACTTTCCGAGTAGTGTAAGAGTTACAGAAGGGGAAGGAATAGAGTAAGAGGTAGGTGATATCACGGGGGGGGGGATAGAAGTAAATGTATCACATTGGAGAGCAGTGTAACATGACAGATGACAGACAGACATCAGGGAGAGAGGTGTGTCCCAACAGAACACTAGGAAAGTCAAGAAATAGAGGATGTACACTATCCCTACACTCAAACTTTCTTGATATACGTGCATCTTGTGGCGATAGTGCGCGTGTAAGGCAGGCTCACCAAGTGGGAGCATGTTGCAAACCGTTTAAAACGTGCACGTGTTTAAGGCAATGTAAACATCAGGAAGCCTGTTGCCTGATGTATAAGGCTGTGTGCGCACGTTTTACCATGAATCAGCCAAGTCCAAACCGTGTAAGTATGTGTGTGCGCGTTTAAGTCACTGTGAGCGTGCTTATGCTGGTGTGCACATTGCTCCCCCTGAGGAAACAGAGAGGAAAAAGGGAACAACCAGATTACAAGGAAGCTGCCAGAGGATACTGCTGGAGTTAATTGGTGATAACAATTAGAAGCAGGCAATTACACAGGCAGACTAGAAGCCCAACCCAGCACTTAAACACTGCAAACAGCAGTGCAGGGTGTTTCTCTCAAGAGATACTGCAAGAAAGGAGTAAGCTATCAGAATTGAAAACTGAAAAAGCTGAACTCAGAGCAGAAATGCTAGGGCTGCCATAGCTGTTATAATCAGGCATAGGCGAATTGCTGAGGGTGGTGACAATGCAGATGCTGACAGACAACCCAGAGTGAGGAGAAGGAGAAGAGTATACAGGCCCAGGGTCACCTACCATGGGTTACATGAGCTGGAGATAGTAGAGCTACAGAGTGGACAGAGACCTTCTGCAGCAAATTGTTGAGCTGTGCAGGCCACGTCTCACACACAGAACCAACAGAGGGGAACCCATCCCAGTGAAACCAAGGTATGTGTTGGCCTAAAAATACTAGCAACAGGTATTCAAGCCC
>NC_056726.1:1335861370-1335908870 GCF_019279795.1 Protopterus annectens
AAAATAAAATAGGAACATTACTTGCTTATTTCTGAAGCTTATCCCATCTAGATTCTTCTTCACATTCGGGTTGCTTTTGCCAAAACCCTCTTAACTCTGTTCCTTATAGTCCAGCTGAGCTATGATGAGCACCTCTCATCTGTTGCCTGGTCTTTCATTACGGGTTGAAAGCTTCCAGTCGATGCTTCATACTAAGGCTACTATGGCTCAGGTACAGTGTACTGCCAGATTTTTACTAATTTATATAACAACATTCTGTAAAGCATTGTTTTGGCACTCTCAATTCCCCCCTTCATCCTCTACCACATCTACTTTTGTGACTTTACCAAATAGTGTGATCATGTTCTCTTTTGTAAGAGTACCGAGTTTGAGACCAAACTCTGCCATAATTTGCAAGCATTAACCTTATTCCTGACAAAGTCCTTCATACCAAAATCTTCCATGCCTGTCTCCAACTTTGCAGCAATCTAGCTCCTGATTCCCAGTTCAGTAGTAACCCCTGCAATTCCCAGACAGTCTCATTTCTATCATAACCCCTGCAGTTTTCAGAGAATACACTTATTTACAACCAAGCCAAATGCTTCAATAATGTATAGCTTTAGCTAGAACAGTTGATAGTCCCTTGCCACTAATTAAATAATGAGGTATTTGCTAATTACTCCTGTAACCCAGTAATAAAACTGGATCAGGTTAGACTGACTGCTTATTCATGATATAAACCCATTATTTGTTGTCCTGAATACAACTGTCCTGTAATAAAATAAATTTCTCTTCTCTGCCACTTCTCCTAGACAACTATGTAACCTTAATGGATGTGCTGGATGCAGAAAAAATGCAGCTCGGACGAGTGTAACAATTTATTCCATAAATCCACTAAAACATATACATAACAGAATGCATATATAAACGTTAAGCGCTTTCAACTGAATGTAACTCAGTCTTCATCAGAACAAGGTATCTCCATTAAAACAGGGTATATATAGTGTCAGTTGCTTGTTACATTTTGAATATTGCGCCAAAAATCTTAAAGCTACAATGCAACGTACCTATATACTCTATGTTAAAACACTGTGATGATTGTCAATATGCTCCACCTTCGCTAAAACCTGAATTAACTAACTAGATGTGACTATATTAATATATCAAATTGCCTTATTATATAACTAAAAAAATATATATTTCTTAACTACATAAAAATATATACACGTATAAAAATTATGTATAAAAAACTATTATATAAACGACTATTGTATGTGAATACCAATTATATAAAAACTAGCCTATTTCATAAATAATTGTACATATAACACAGTATATGTAGTCATAATTACAAAACTTATCAAGTTCACAATGAAAGAATTCTTGAATGCATAATAATTGAATATTAATGTATACATATTGTAAATATATATAAAGAATATAAATATAAATATATAAATGTATAAAAAAGTATATTTATATTAAAAATATATAAAAAATGTATAAAAATATATAAGAACATACGTACTTAATAAACGACAGTGTCATAAATCTTCCAGAAATGGTTTAATGCTAATGTGGTCATTAAGCCCAGGATATCTAGTAGCATCAGTTCTTATCTGTCAAATGCTTTCTTTTAAGGCCAAACTGAAAGTGGTTTGATTGACCTGGTCAATAATACTAAACACAAAATTATGTTGTTCACCTTTATGTTCAATGTGTCTATATAGGGCATTATTCTTATCCTTCTTACGTATTTTGTAAAGGTGTTCATAAATATGCTTTTTAAACATCCTCTCGGTTTTCCCTATATAAAATGCAGTACATACTGTACATTTAGCAATATATACAATTTGTTTACTGTTGCAATTTCCACCTAAATTTCTAATCTGTGTGTTATTAACATCACTTAATATTAGTTTATCAACCATATTAATGTATGAGCATTGATGGCAAGACCCACATCTCTTACTTCCTTTAGTATTCCTACTGATGTTATCCTTTTTCTCATCTGTGTGTTCTAGCAGCCTTTTTAAATTGGGTGCCACTTTATATACTATAACACGTTGTGTACCTAATATAGTTCCCAAATTATTGGAAGTAATAACATCCCAATGTCTAATTAATATCTCTTTTATATAATGTACATATGGAGAGTATGTTAAAATACATGCTCTATTAAAATTATATGATTTGTTCAAATTAGATTCATCTATTAGTTCGTTAACACCTAACAATGGTTTGTATCGATGTCCCCATTGTGAGGACACATATTGAGTAATGTCATTGAGTAATTTTTCCGGATATCCTCTTTTCTTAAACATGGAGTATAATAACTTAATCTCTTCTTCCATAACTTGCTTGGTGGAAGACATCCTTGCTATCCTAATACATTGCCCTTTGACAACATTTTTAAACATGAACGGTGGATGGTTACTATTATATTGGATATAGTCATTCGAGAAGGTAGGTTTCCTATAAATCTTAGATGCATATCCTATATCAGTATTGCTAATGTAAGTATCCAGATATGATATAGATCTCTTATCATAACTATAAGTAAATTTAAAAAAATCTGTTGTATTATTCAGATATACAATAAACTCTTCTACCGCTTCTTCAGGACCTTTCCATATAATAAACATATCGTCCAAATATCTAGCGTAAAACACCACATATTTATAATATGGACTTTTAAATAGAAATTCGTTTTCCCATTCTAACATTACCATATTAGCAAAAATAGGTGTGCAAGATGCCCCCATAGCAACACCTATTTTTTGCCTGAAGTACTCTCCTTGAAACGTGATACAGTTATAATCCAGGACTATGGACATTAATTCAGTTAATACGCATATTTTGTCCCAACTATGCCCTGAATATTTCTTTAAACTGTTCGTAAAATAATCGAATCCAGTCTCTTTTGGTATACTACTATACAAATCAACTACATCTATGGTAATAAATGAAGTCTTGATTCCATACATCCACAGTTAGATTGTTTAAAAAACTCCATGAATCTTTCATAATGTGGGGTATCACTTTATATATATGTTTAATCCATGCATCAATAAGTACTCCTATATTGTATGTCTTGGATTTCGACCCTGAAACTATTGGTCTATATGGGGGGTCTTCCATGGACTTGTGAATTTTAGGTATACCCACCATTTTGGCTAGTATAGGATAATCAATCTTGAGAAATGTATAAATATCATCACTTATTCTATTATCAATCCAATATTCCTCTAGAATGAGGTCTATCCTTTTATATCCTATGTTAATTTCATTCATTGAAATGACTTCATACTTTCCTGAGTCATACAACAAATTATGTATTTTGCTATTGTAATCCAGAGTGTAACTGACTACAATTCCGCCCCCTTTATCAGGTTTCATAATGCGGATGTCTTTATTATGCATGATCTCTTTTAAACATTTCCTTTCTTCTTTAGTTAAATTGTCAACATAGCCATATTTTTGTCCCTTATTTCTATATATGTCATTATTTAACCAATATATATCTTTGTTAACCATCCGTTCATAATTACTTACTTGCTGATTGCTAACCAGTATATATGTACTTTTTTTCTTAAGCTTACTTATTTTATTAATGTTGTCCATGTTTTGTGTAGGACCAAATTGTACTGCTAAATTTAATCTCCTGCAGTACATCTTAATTTCTTTGATGGTATCCACCAAATTCATCCCTATTGCGGGTATAAACTTCATCCCTTTACTCATTAAATGAAAAAAATCCTGTTGAATAACCATATCGGTGTAATTGTATACATTAAATCCATTAAATGAACTTACTATCTGTTTCTTATCATTGAGATCATTGTTAATGATGTTTATCTCCTGGGTGCACAGACTAGGCGGGTTGTAAAACAAACTTACATTCTTCCTCTGAGCTACAGTGCAAAAAATGTCATAAAAAACTGATGTATTACTGTTTTGCAAACAGTTTTTACTAACTAACTTCACTGTAGCTGTATCTACTTGGTTCATTAATTCCACTTGCTGTATGGTGTGTTGTACTTTGGGGCGGGAAAAAATCTTCCCCCCCGAAAATTTTCTTCCCTGTAGTTACTTCTTTTCCTTTCTCTGTATTGTACTCTCTCTGTATGTAAATTCTCCTTCCTGTCTGCTGGCCATACGTAGGCTCTATTGTTTTCATAAGCCTCTATATCCCTCATTAATTTTCTATTCTTCCTCTCAAAAATATTTTTCACCTTACTCTGTGTTATATCAAATTGTTTGTAATATAAATCTTTCCATTTGCAAAAATCATGATGTTTAATTATAACATTATTCATACTTTCAGCTTCATTGGCCAAAATGATCATTTTCTCATCGTTATATTTAATCAATGTCCTAAGATATACCAGACCAAAATTGTCAAACAATTCATTGAATTCTTTTTTGGTTTCATTATTGTAATTAATGCCCAAAGGTAACTTAAAAAAATCTGATTCCTTTGGGTACTACTTTAGTGTTGAGGCATTTCGATAGATAGGCTATATCTATCTTGGTATTCTTGTATTGTAACAGTTTTTTACTAAAACTAAAAATCATATCTCTCAAACTATTTTGCTTAAACTGTAAAATGTTAAAATTCACATTTTTTTCTTTATAAATATCATTGTCAAAATTATAATCATCACATAAAAATTGATTAAAAGCATGTCCTGTATTATCACATATACTGTTGTCCATATGATGTTCGTACATCCATTTTTTATCATTAATAGAACTGGATAAATGTGAAACAGTACCTTTTTTATCACCATAGTCTTTCTTTTTGGTGTTACCATATTGTTTGACTGCTTGTGTTTCCTTAGGTCTAGCCCCCAGTTTTTTGTTAATAAAATTGTCCCTTTCCCTTCGGTTACGCTGAAAACTAAAGTCAAACGTGAAGTCTTCACTCGGGAACAATAAACATAATCCTTTATTAGAAGTGTGTCCTCTTTGGTTTATAGGAGAATTCAAACTAATGTTTATTTCATCCCCACATAAATTTGGCATGTCAATGCATGTATTATTGTGATGTGGGTGAAAAGAATTCTCCTTCAGTAGCATCGGGATCTCTAAATCCGGTGTGCGCACTAGTCCTCTGTCTTTAGTAGAAGGAATTCTACTATTAGGAAAGTCCACCAGTTCATTACTTGCAGAATTCACAACATTGTCATACTTGGAACAAACGCAATTGCAACTCAGTTTCTTATCTTTAACGTGAGACAAGCTCTCACCGTGGTTGCTTTCCAACAAACGTGCTGGTTCCTTACGCTCCGCCAGTACTTCTGTAACCAACGACAATAGCTTCTGTACATCAGATTGTAGAGCCGTGACCTCCGCTCTTAGTTGCTTGAATTCCCCACTCGACAATGAAGCTGACAAATCTCCCTCGCTACCAGCCATATCCAAGGAACGACCAAACAACAACCTCAGCGAAACACGACTATGTAACCTTAATGGATGTGCTGGATGCATAAAAAATGCAGCTCGTACGAGTGTAACAATTTATTCCATAAATCCACTAAAACATATACATAACAGTCAAAGAAAATATCTAGTGCTGTGCTTAAGTCCACCAAAGCAGCAAACCAGTAATCCAAAGAACAAAAACAAGGTGGAACACTGCTATGTTAAAACTTTTAATATCCAAAAGTAAAAACAATGAAAACAGGATGAGCGCTTTCGGGATGTACCCTTCATCAGATATAGTGGAATCATTAAGCAAACATTTTATATATTCTAACAGCCAATCAAAATCAGTAGAAAGCCCGCCTATTTTGTAGGACTGGTTTAATAGGTATAACTTCATTTAATCCTGGCTTCCTGTTTGCCATCAGGTCAACAATCCATCTAGTTTCTACCAATTCTGTTTTTAACTTGATGTCACCCCCTCTGCTATTCAATCTAACATTTACAATAGCCCGAAATTTAAAAATATGAGTAGGAAATTCTTTTACATGCCTGCATAGTGCATTTCTTTCATCTCCATTCCTGATACATGAAAGATGTTGCAAGATTCTCACTTTTAACATATTGTTTGTCTTCCCAACATAGAAACAAGGGCAATGACAGCATTCGGCTAGATACACTATGTCAGTGGTACGACATGTAGCCTTACCTTTAAAAGAGAAAATCCTATTAGTGACAGGGTGTTTGAACTGTGTGTCCTTATTTATATTAGGACACGCTTTGCACAGTCCACAAGGCCTCGTCCCTGCGCTGTGCAAAGCCTGATACTTATGAACATTATCAGATTTTTCCTTACATAAGAGATCTTTTAAATTTTTATTCCTCCTATATTTAAAGGTGGGCTGGGGACCCACAATGTCTTTCAAACTACAATCACTAGTGAGGATGTTCTAGTTTTTTCGCACAATATCACAAGCATCTCTTATGTTGCTGCAATAAGTGAACATCAATTGCGGCCCCATGTATCGATTGTTCTTATCAGGGTTATTTTCTGCACTCTTAACTCTCTTTATCCATGGTTTATATGTATTTTCTCTTAAACTTTTATTTTTATCTATAACCTTGTCTACCATTTTAGATTTATAGCCCCTATCTTTTAGGCAGTCTTTAAGGTTATTTATTTCTTCTACAAAGGAAGAATCATCCATACAAATCCTTGAAGCCCTGCTGACTTGCCCTTGTACTATGTTGGGATGTGTATACCTCGGGTGCATACTATCAAAAGACAGAAGGGTGTTCTTCCAACAATCCTTTTTAAAAAGCTTAGAATTAAAGCCTAACTCATCCTGTCCTACTCTAACATCTAAAAAATCTATAGAGTCAAATGAGTGCTTGACCGTAAACCTAAAAAAGCTGGTGGTTGAATGTAAGAAATTCACGAATTCTCCTAACTGAGATACAGACCCATCCCACAAAAGAAAAACATCATCTACAAAACGTAGATAAAGTTTTATATGATTTTTCCAAATTTCATTATTTAGAACATATGTATTCTCCCAGTGTGAGAGTACCAAGTTGGCATAGGTATTTGCGCAGGGGGTGCCCATAGCAACCCCCTGCGCTTGTCTATAGATCGAGTTAGCACCCATAAAGACATTATTCTCTAAAACCAGAGTTAATAGAGTCTTAATTAAAACAATTTTCTCTTTTATAACTCCTAATTTTTCCAAAAGTTCACCAATGGTATATATACCATAATCATTATTAATCACCGTGAACAAATTTTGTACATCCATTGTGACCATTAGAAGTTTTCCAGAGCCTACCTTATTATTCATTTCTCCCAGGGATACTAGAAAATGTCCCGTATCTTTTAAAATATTATCCATCAAGCTCAAATAAGGTTTAAAGGTAAATTCAACCCAAATGGAAATATTCTCAGTAACCCACCCTCTCCCAGAAACAATTGGTCGCAGGGGTGGGTCAATGAGGGATTTGTGAATTTTAGGAAGTGCTTTGAAAATTGGGATAACAGGCTTTTCCACCAAAAGAAAACTGTATGTTTCATCAGATATGAGCATATCATTCAACATTTTTTGTAAAGAAAAATGTACTCTATCTGTGACCTGTTTTACCCCTAAAGGATTAATCTGAGTATAGGTATTACTATCCCGTAACAAATTGATTAACTTTTCATTATATCTAATGGTATCAAGTAGAACCACTGCTCCTCCTTTATCAGCCTTTTTAATAATGATATCCTTGTTCTCACTGAGTCCTTTTAAGGCTGTCCTCTGCTTAAAAGTTAAATTGTAAAATTTACTGAATTCACCTTCTTCATAGTACTGGATAAGATCTTGCTCACAGGCATTTAAGAATAAATGCAGAGCTGGTGTCAGTGGGGGTACATATCCACTAGGTCTTTTTAGAGTATGAGCACACATATCATTTTTGCCAAATAATACCTTCAAGGCAACACTTCTACAAAAAAGCATGACATCCATCAACATATCATTGTATGTTCCACATTTACCTGGAACAAAAGTTAACCCCTTGTTAAGGACGGCTAGCTCATCTTCATTCAGAATATAGGAAGAAAGGTTAAAAACAATACTATCAGAATTACCAATAGTCAATGTAATGTCCTCCTCCTTTTGTCTGCCCCTCTGTCCTCGCTCAGAGACCTTTTCCATGAGCCTTTCTTTTTCACAGGTGCTGGTAGGAAGTCCAGAAAATTCTGCTTTTCCATACGATTTTTTGGTCGTGCACCTAACTGTCGCTTTCAACTGAATGTAACTCAGTCTTCATCAGAACAAGGTATCTCCATTAAAACAGGGTATATATAGTGTCAGTTGCTTGTTACGTTTTGAATATTGCGCCAAAAATCTTAAAGCTACAATGCAACGTACCTATATACTCTATGTTAAAACACTGTGATGATTGTCAATATGCTCCCCCTTCGCTAAAACCTGAATTAACTAACTAGATGTGACTATATTAATATATCAAATTGCCTTATTATATAACTAAAAAAATATTTATATAACCCCTGCAGTTTTCAGAGAAGACACTTATTTACAACCAAGCCAAATGCTTCAATAATGTATAGCTTTAGCTAGAACAGTTGATAGTCCCTTGCCACTAATTAAATAATGAGGTATTTGCTAATTAGTCCTGTAACCCAGTAATAAAACTGGATCAGGTTAGACTGACTGCTTATTCATGATATAAACCCATTATTTGTTGTCCTGAATACAACTGTCCTGTAATAAAATAAATTTCTCTTCTCTGCCACTTCTCCTAGACAGACAGACATGCATCTCTTGAGATTTTTTCCTTCTGGTGCCTCTAGATACAAAGTTGCTAAACTTGGTTAGGCACTTATGCAGTGCCAAATGATGTACAGAATATATTGATTAGGCCATCCAAAAATGCACTAACATGATTCTTGAGAACCCATCTGGTCTGTCCACGAGTCTTAGTGACCTTTAGGCAGCCAGTTTCCTCTAAACTTCTTCCTGCTCTAACTTGATATATGTCCGTGGTTTTCCCAGTCTGCATTAGTTACCTTCCAGTATGGCACACTTCTCTCCATTCCCATTGTGAAGAATGAGGTAAATTATTAATTCAGAACTGTGTTTTCTTCTTTTGTCTATTTCTTCTCTGGTTTTACTTAGCACTTCCCCTGGTGTCCCACAGCCAGAGCAATATTCTCCTTAAAAGATCTGGAATCCAACTAAAGTATAAAGTTTAATAAATTATTTATAAAAATCCTTAAATTATAACTAGGATATTTTAGGTAAAAGATTTGGTGGCCAAGATCCCTTTTGCCTTGCTTTCACTGCAGAGACACACAAGAGAACAGGGCATCACGAATACCCTGACTGTTCAAGAACTGAAGTGCAAGAATGTGTTGGTTTGCTTGAAATCAGGAAGAAACAATGCACAAGTAATGGCAATGAATTATGCAATACATCAAATTATGAGGTGTTCAACCATTTGGCAAAGACAGACAGTGGTGTAAGAAACCAAAAGAAGTGTGCAGAAATAAACAGAAAGTGAAAAGCACAAGAATCCAGCACAAAGTGATGACTTCACTACTGATGGAGGAATATTTTGCACCAAAATCAGTTTGCTAGTAGCAGAAAATATTTTTAACCCCCAGATTCTGTAAGCCTTGCATGGCGTTCAGGATTAGTGCAGGAGCTTTAGCAGGCAATATGTCTGCCGTGTGATCCAGGAATAGCCTGCAGGGGCATGCACGAGCGCTCCTGCACTAGTCCTGCATGGACTAAGCCCCTGTATGCAAATCACCCCATTTGCAGGAGAAATCCATGCAAATGAGGTGAATTTGTGATCCAGGAAGCTTGAAACCGGCCGTGCAGGACTAGTGTAATCTGCAGAAATGTACTTGGTTAGTAACTGAGTACATTTCTGCAAAATCCAAAATGGAGCCGTGACAGCTCCAAATAAAGGCTGCATATCAGTCAGGAAACATGCCAATGACCAAATATGAGGACATTGGCATTGCAAAAAGCTTAAAAAATAAAAAAAGTCAACTTTTATTTTTTTTATCTGATCTCAGTTGTTTAAGCGTAGGGCAGCGGTGCACAAATGGGATCAGGGGAAATAAGAAAATAAAGCTAAAATAAGCATTCTAACTACAATTAGTATTCTGCCATGAAAGTCGATGGCAGGAAGAAGACAACATGGCCAGTAACCAGTGGTTGCTAAGGGGGGAGGTTCAGTGTGAGACATGTAACTATGCATTAGCAGGCAATCCTATGCAAATGAGGGGAATGGTAATGAATCCCAGTTTTCCCCAGCATGCTAGTCAGGTCCCAACAGTGTAAGAGTAGGAATAGCTTGGTGCAAGCCTAGTAGTTAGCTGACATCATGGGGGGGGGTGTCAGACATACTGTAAGCGGACTGGATCCTTGTGGCTCAGGTTTGCTCCAAGCTAAGCACAGCTAAGGGGTCTATATTAAAATACCGAAACCTCACTTACGCGAATACCTAAACGCCGCCACATAAATAGCGAACCGAAAAAACACTGAATGTCCTGGCGCGCGAAATTCGAAATATCAAATTGTCATAGTTGGCCCTTATCCAGTGTAGTTCCCTAATGTAAATGTGCAATAGTTACATACCTTAGGGTTAGGGTCGGGTTAAGGTAAGTGCATACATAGTAATACATGCAACCTTTACTTTAGGGTTAGAAGTAGGGTTATGTTAAGTGTATGCATAGTAATATAGTTGTGTAGCTGAATGTATATGTAAATTAAACTTTTCCCGTAGTTGGGTGTTGTTTGTTTATAGTTAGATACATTTGTGTGTAGTGAATGTTAGATTAGGATATGGGGTATATGGGTGAATTGTGGATATGGGGAAGTGTAGACTATTTATTTTGTTTGGTTAGGTAGCACGTAGCGGGCAATGGGGTTGGCCAACTATGGCAATCCGATATATTGAATTTCGCGCTTCAGGACGTTCGGTGTTTTTGATGTTCGCTATTTATGTGTCAGCGTTTAGGTATTCGCATAAGTGAGGTTTCGGTATTTTAATATAGACCCCAGCTAAGCAAGGGGGTGAGTATGAATATGCCTAACACTCTTTACATTGCCTAAGTGGGTGTGCGCGCCATGCACTGGGTTTTCAAGAAAAAAAAAGTTAAACCAGGAAATAGCAGCACTGTGCACATTTGAGCATTCTGTTTGCGCGGCGCACCCCGGGCTTAAACAGGAAGGCAATGGGAAGGGAAAACAGCAGTAGGAAGTTAATCAAGGAGAACTAGCATAGTTGGCAGGTGAAATGTATCATAATCAGCCAATTACACAGGCAGCAGACCAGCCCACCCCAGGACACTACTATAAACTACGCAAACACCTTTCCCTCTGGTTTTTCCCACACTCTACACCACCGGTGTAACTAAGTGGGGAACTTTTAACACTCACAACAGCAAAATGATAGGGGCTGCTATAGCTATCATACAACAATTTGTAGAAGAGACTGAGGGTGGTGAGGATGTGAATGGTGTTGACCAACCCACAGTGAGGAGATGGAGAAGAGTGTACAAACCCAGGGTAACCTACCATGGGCTACATGAGCTGGAGATAGTGGAGCACTATAGGGTGGACATGGACCTCCTACAGCAAATTGTTGAGCTGTACCGGCCTTGCCTGATACACCAAACTGACCGAGGGGAACCCATCCCAGTGGATACCAAGGTATGTGTAGGCTTAAGAATACTAGCCACAGATACCTCCCAAAGCTCAACTGAGGATATCATGGGGATCTCACAGGCATCAGCATCCAGAGTATTCCACCAGTTCCTGGATGCCATGTCAGCACATGCAAGTCAGCACGTATATTTCCTCAACACCCGTGAGGTGTTGGCCAGCAATATGCATCTCTTCCACCAAATAGCAGAATACCCTGAGGTAGTGGGTGCTATAGACTGCATGCACATAATCATCAAAGTACCACCCGGTGATCAGGATAGGGCCTACATGAACCTCAGGGGCCTCCTCTCCATTAATTGCCAGGTCGTGTGCGATGCCCAGGGCATTATAATGAATGTGTGTGCTGGCTGCCCTGGAAGCTATCACGATTCCCACATTTGGCATCTGACGCAGCTGTACCAGAGATTTGCCAATGGGGACATCCCCTATGGTCACCTAGTGGGGGATGCTGGTTACACACTGGAGCCGTGGCTGATGACACCCATCAGAAAGACACACACACCTGAACAAGAATTCCATAATAAGGCACACGCACAGACCAGACTTATAATAGATCATGTGTTTGGGATGCTCAAGTCACGGTTCCAGTGTCTGGACACATCCGGTGGAGCCTTGCAGTACTCACCAGCTACATGTACTCAAATTGTTATGGTATGTGCCATGCTACATAATATGATCCTATGTAAACAGCTACAGCAAGAATAGCACAGAGCAGGGCTACACAGCCTCTCACCAATGCCAAGGCCTGCACAGGCACAGAGTGACTCAGAGGAGGAACAAACTGAGCCTGCCCCAGCAGGCAGATGGAGGCGTGCCCAGTATGCACTGGCTTGGCAAAGAGGCAACACATAGCACATATGCTGACACAGTAGGGACCCAGGGAATGACACTTCTCTCTGATTCACACATACAATAAAAGGGGATGCCAAACATGACACTACCTGTGCTCAACCATGTGTAGGGAGTGCACTATGTGCATCTGACATAGGCAGCCCTCTAGCACCATCCTCAATCCTGGCACACCCACAAGGTAAGTCAATCAACCTACCAATTGCCAAATGGAGTAGAATGTGTCATTACCTGTATCTATGGTATGGATGTGAGCATGCAGGGGAATTGGATAGCTGAATATTATGGCAGCAGATAGTAGACACCCATAGTGGCACCATGACATCTGTAACACATACTGAAGTCACCATAGTAGCCAGTACTACACAGGGTGACAAAACCCACTGCAGGAAATGTGCTGGGTGACATGTGTGTCCATATGACTCACAAATGCCAGTCAGGGAGGTTCACATACCCAACAACAGTCTCAGCCAACAGGACAGGTGTAGACAAACCCAAACAGAGTCTGTGCTATGGCCTCTGAATGATGCCTATGGGTAACCCCCCCAGGCCTACACAGACAGACTACAGCAGGTCAGGCAGTGGGATGTTAGTTTTGAAGGGTAGGAAGTCAGACACTAATATGTAGAGCAACCAAAGGTAAGACCTGTAGTACACTGATATGACTCTAGTCAGTATGATAGGTTAGAATACAGAATAAAATGAAGTACCTGACATACCAGTACAGTCATAGCAAATGTGTGCAAGTGCCAGGTGTGCCCCCATCCTATGTAGACATGTAGAAACAGTAAGGTGTGCCCCTCCAATCCTGTGTAGAAATGTAGTAACAGTTAGGTGTGCCCCCCCAATCCTGTGTAGAAATGTAAAAACAGTCAGGTGTATCCCCCAATAACCCCATGTAGAACTGTAGTAACAGTTAGGTGTGCCCCCCACTCCCATGTAGACATGTAGAAACACTCAGGTTTGCCCCCCAGTCCTGTGTAGAAATGTAAAAACAGTTAGGTGTGTCCACCCACAACCCTATGTAGAAATGTAGTAATAGTCAGGTGTGCCATACCCACTCCCATGTAGACATGTAGGTCAGGTCTGCCCCTTCCCCCAATCCAGTGTAGAACTGTAGTGATACTCAGGTATGCCCCCCCAATCCTGTGTAGTAACATGTATGAGTAGGTATAATACGAATGGAGCACAGATGCCCAGAGGTGGCCAAGGTAACAGGATAGGTTGTAGCATTTGCACAATATGCAGTTCTGTGTGTGTTAGGATAGTGTGTGTTTCATAATGTGTGAGAGTGGTCAGTATGTATGCATGTTGAGGTAAGACCTGGTGGCCATTTCCCACTACTGTTGATAACAGGGACAAGCCCTCACGACTGCAGTGCCAAAGACAATCCCTATCAGTATAACACATGCTAGCAGTAAGCCATTGTAAATGTATGGTGGTAATGTGTCACCATCTGAAAGACTGACATGGCATGGCTGTTGGGCTATATATACAAGCAGTACACAGGGGAAAGTACCCCAGACATACAGTATATATTGTGTCACTGTGAAATGGAGACACCATTGGATTTGTACATATAGGTATGCATCACAGTAACTGAACCTGTAGTAGGTGATACCGGTGATGTCTGCCTGAACACCTGCAGATCACAAAGGAGGTAGGACTGATGTATTGGGAATCAGATGATGTACCTGCACATGCCAGCATAAATGTAATGCCCCATGCATATCTGTGTGCCAGATGCAAGTAGTTTCCATAGCACGCATGCACCCAGCCACGCAAACACCACCCAGAGGCACCTCTCTGGCAATATCCCTGCTGTGGGGAATGGGTACAGTAAGACCCCACCTGTATATCACAATAGCAGAAGACTGCAGTATGCACTGCAGGTATCCCATGCAGGTGTGTCCCTAGCTGTAGGTAGCACCATGCCAGCATCCACACCACCTGATCAAGACTGATAGAAGATATTGGCATGAACAGCTCTCACACCTACCCTGTCACCCCAGGGGAACATACTATATAGCGGTCTGGGACTGTAGGACTGACAAATGCAACGGCCTGCCACATCTGTCCTGCACCAACCCCTAATGCCCCACAGGCGCCTACCAATGGTCTGTGTCTCACACGTACTGCCAATGCATGTTATGTCATGGACACCTAAATAACAACATACACTCCACATAAGCCGTATGCAAGGCCATGTGGACAAACCACAGTAACATGTCCATCATGTCCCACTGCAGCAACTGTGGACCAACACTAACACACACCTGTGATGTGGTGATACCCTTAGTGAAAGTATCAGAGAATGTATGCATAATGTATGGAAGAGGTTAGAATAACAGAATGGGGTGTGGGAACATGGGCAGCATGGAATGTGCAGGGTTCGATACCAAGCTGTGTGCACACACTATCCCTGGGTGAAAACACATAAATGGGTGGCTACACATCTGCCCGTACATCACAATAGGGTAAATATCCTGACCCATGGCCCCTGCCTCTGGCTAACCTGTGCAAACCTGTACAGCTGTGAGGCATTGCCACAGCAAGATAAGGTCATACTGCCATGTTGATGGGCGGACAGTTATGGGATCCTCTTCCAGCACTGTACCAAGGTGCTGAACGGGATACACAAACCCAGCACCAAGTGTCTGCAGCTCCCCCTCCAGAATGGCAGAACTCACCATGAATACGTAGGTGTCTGCCCACAATACCGGACACATCTGCAGTCACCCTTATCCCCTAAGTCATCACTGTGAGCAAGAATGTCCACCTGACAGTACATGAGGACAGACAACATCACTGTGTATAACAGTACACATGTCTGAATATCTCTGCTAACAGCAGTACTATGCAGCTGAAGCAGCACAGACACAATCACCTACTTTACACACTATCCCCTACACAGTTTGTCCCCATATTGCCAAATGATGACGGATACCCTGCAGAAAAAGTATGCTACCTGTAGGTGTACAACACAAAGGTCTGCACTGCAGTACAAACTACCTGGAATTGATCCACACATTCAGTACAGAAGGGCATACTGGGCATGCTCACATGCTTAGAGAAATGAAGGCAATGTCAGCCAACAACATACCGAATGGTCATACTGGGCATGCTCACACACTTAAACAAATGAAGGCCATGTCTGCAAACAACAGTGGACCAGACATATCTGACAGTTGTAGATGTTAGTGCAGACACTGCTCAGTATGCAGCACGCATGCTTTGCACACACACTGGATAGGAATACAGACATATATCCAAGGACAACACACTATAATAAGCCAAAAGTAGATGTACACAAATGTGTGGAAGAGAGAGAGACTGTCACAAAGGGCCATCCATTATGAGGCCTGTCCCACCCAGCACACAACCAAATGGCTACAACCACATGAGGTTCGGATGTCACTCACTGTAGACCTTAGCCACTGGTATCTGTCAGCATTACAGACTATGTGATACAAGCGCTAGCTGTGCAACATGACTGTACAAGGAAGTAGTCATCTAGCAGCTGTATACACATACCTGTGGAATATAACCTTGCGTGTGCCCACATATGGTGTGTCAACCTCTAGATGAATGGGTTATGGCCCACGCACACACACTGCCCTCTCTGTAGCCATACTATGACAAGCCTGCTGAGGTCATCCACTTTGAAATACACCCTAGTGAAAGGTGTAGGTCAGTAATCTCCATGGCACTTCCTATAACTGCATACTGCTGTTGTGTGATAAACTAGTTAGGTAGGAGTTCTAATCCCAGACATGGCAACTGTGTGTGTGTCATTGTCTGTGTAGAGAGCAATGCTTTTTAGGTTAGTCACACTCACTACAATTCAAACGTCCTACTTTGTCAAGGCTGCTGATGCCATACACTGTGAAATACACCTTTTGGAAAGCTGTAGCCCAGTAATCTCCATGGTGCATCCTATAACGGCGTACTGCTGTAGTGTGATAAACTAGTTAGGTAGGAGTTCTAATCCCAGACATGGCAACTGTGTGTGTGTCTCTGTCTGTGTAGAGAGCAATGTGTTTTAGCCTAGCCACACTCACTACAATTCAAATGCCCTACGTTGGCAATCCTGCTGATGTCATTCATTGTGAAATACACTTTTGTGGGAAGAGTACTCCAGTAATCCCCATGGTGCATCCTATAACAGCTTCATGCTATAGTGTGATATAATACTCTGGTAGTGGTTCTATTCCCACACATCAGTTGTGTATGTTTTGTGAGTTTCAATGTCTGTGTAGGGAGCAATACATTTTAGCTTAGCCACACTCACTACAATTCAAATGCCCTACTTTGGCAATCCTGCTGATGTCATTCATTGTGAAATACACCCTTGGGAAAAAAGACTACTCCAGCAATCTTCGTGGCACATCCTATAACTGCGTAGTGCTGTAGTGTAATAAACTAGTTAGGTAGAAATTCTAATCCCACACATGACAGGTGTGTGTGTCTGTGTTTATAACTCGTATCCTATATGGAGATGGTTGTGAGTGTGTAATAGCTGGGCTCAATGTGTCGCAGATTTTGCAAATTTCTTATATGGTGGCTCTAATATATATTACAATTTTCACCATACAGGGATTACAGATGTGAAATAACTGAGAGGCTGGGGTGCAAATCCATACCCCTACATGTGACATCAAGGCCAAGCAAACAAAGTTAGCAACCCTAGTATTACCCAGATAACACTCTCAACCCATAACTCATACACACACACACTTGCCAGGCAACAGTCGCTATGTTGGTAGTACCTTGCATATTGCCCACTGATAGTAACCATGGTGTGATTGCAGTGGGCTACAGAGGGCATGGCAACCTGTCCATCTGTCTAACAGGCACGTACATGCAGACAGTGCACCTTCCCCATGTTGCCCACTGAACGCCTGCAACACCTCTGGTGCCATCAAATGTGACCCACAAAGGACATACCATGCCTGAAACCATTCCCTGCATGGACAGATGCCACTGACACCAGGGAATGCTGGTATCATGCTATCAATGTAGGTGCAGGGTAAACCTGCTGTCCATTACCAGTTCCCGCCACATGAGGCCAGGACTGGTACATCTGATGATAATCTGTGTACACAACATGGGCCAGGCACCCCAGGTGCAGTTCCACATGTCACTGTACATGCATGTGGGGGGTGTGCACATCTCAGACACCATCCATGTCATGGACTAAGTAACATATACATGACAAGCAATGCACAGCATTGGCCACACACAATAGTCACCCAGGTGACTGGATGGTGAATACAATACCCACCTGTGTGGGCAAATCCAGAAACTACACCCCTAAGCTACAATGCAGACCATTGTCATGTGGGCTGATGCCAAGGTATACCCGGCACCTAGCCTTATATAGCTGTCTGGCACAGTTGTGAAGCAATGCACCCATGCATGTCAGTACTGGCACCCTGTGTGTGTGTGTGTGTGTGTGTGTGTGTGTGTGTGTGTGTGTGTGTGTGTGTGTGTTGTGTGTGTGTGTTGTATGATGCATATGATCACATTCACACTCACTACAACCCCCACTGGCGTACTGAAGCATTCTGTCCAATGTCAGACACCTCCACATACCCTCTGCCCATATAACTTGTGTATGACTCCTGTGGTGCATTTGATACCTGCACAGTAATGTGTTGTGGCAATCTCACTAGTGATTTGTTGCATTCCTGGCCCAACCTTGTGTTTCAATGTGTGTGTGCAACTCTGTGAGAGTGTGGATGTGTTGATACTGGCACCTGTTCATGCACAAGCATGTGTACTACACCTGCCGCATAGCTACCATATCCCTGCTGCAGATCCCACTCACCATCACATATACATTTTGAGGGTTCCTCAACATGTAACCTATGTGGTGTATCGATAACTGCATAGAAATGTGATAGCGCTACATAGTCATCAGGGGTTTGATACTCTGTGCTGGTAGGTGTATGACACAAACATGCTTAAGTTTTACTCTCGCACCCCTCCCTGACTTTACTTTGTCTCTGTCTGCCTCTCTCACTGCCTCTCTGGTGGATGTGGTGGCCTACACATGCTTTGCTTAGGCAGCAGCATGTGTATTTTAATTGATGCTCATGATCAGCTGATGGCCTTTGCACAAATTGCAGTCCTCCTCTAGCTGATTGTATGTGGAACAGCTGTGGTAACATTCACATTGCCAATTGCATGGAAACACACTCCAATATCTAGGAACATCATGCTGGTGTTGGGCCTTTTCATTCACTGTGAGCAGGAACTCGTTTTGTTGTTTGGCACAGCATCTCAGATGGATTGGGGATTTACCTCTTACACACACTGTGGAAACAGGGCAACACACAGGAGGGGGGTGTGATTGACCTGACTACAAACTGTAAGTGCTGCTATATTGCATTTGGGGTAGTTGGTTTAACAAGGTGTGTGTGGATATGGCTGTCCTACATGTTTTAATAACTACCATGTCAGTGCTATGTTTGTGAGGGAACCCTATCTGTAGGGTCATCTGCATACTGGGCAATGTGTGGTGCCTTTTGTTTCATGTGTTACCCACAGAGCACCTATCTGTGGACTGCAGAAGGTAGTGTGAGGATTTCAGTCAGTAGATGGTGACAGCCGTGAGAGTTACTAACTTCATATCCCTCATAGGACATATGTTGCAACAAACCTTATTACAACAGTAAATGTATGAGGTTATCACATCAACATGTCTATATTGGCGCTGTGTATGTGCCTCCAGCCACAACTCTGTCAACCTTTGTACATATGTCATGCAGTAAGAGATGCATATGTGCTGTATACCATAATTAGTGACATCATAACCGATAACAAAACAGTGAGATATCAGACTGCTACACATGTTATGTATAGTAGGAGTTATATCTGATGACATCACCTGGACATTCTGTGATTGTGTGTACAGTACTGAGGTCTGTGTATGTAAGGTGAATGTTGATAGTGTGTGTATTGATAATATGTATTTTGGCCTGTTTACAGACTCTGGTAGTTGTCATTGTTCTTGGTCTCATTCTATCTGATGTTACATGCTGCTCCACTGTTTGTTACCCTATTGGCTTACATGTTTGTAGGGCCATACACACACGTGTCCCATACCACAGACAGGCATTGGACCACGCTGTGAAGTGGCCCAGTATATGTAGGGTTAGTGTGTGATTGGCCCATATGAGGATGGTGTTGAACAAGGAGTCCATATACTGTAATATAATGCTAGCTTACCATATGTGGCTGTGTTCACATTGGCTGTGGTTATGCACTTTCACACTGATGTATTGTATTGTGTGCTGTGACATGCCTGTACAGCCTGCTATATATACAGGTACATGTGCATTCCCCACAGGAAATGTGGGCCAGTGATGAGCCAGTTTGCCTGTAGCCTGCACAGTGCTTTGTTTCATGCCTAGCAGCTTAGTGTACATACCCAGTGAGATGTCATGTCCAGATACATGCCAGTACTGGTCCTCCCTTAACAGTCATGTATGTCATACAGAGTAGTGGGATGCTGTACAGATGTATGTCAATATCTAGTGGGTAGTATGTGGCCATGGCACCTCTGTACCAGTGGTCATTATGTGTCAGGACAGACAGGGGTGTGTGAATGCATAAACTATGGGGAAAATGTATACCAGTCATTACATGTTATACCCATCTACATGGCTGTTAACATCCACACTGTCACGCTTGGTCCACATGTCTTGTACTAAGGGGTTCTGTGTACACCTCTGGACTATCCAGAGTGTGTCAGAATGTCCACATATATTAGCTAATATCTCTGCTGTAGTCCACAGGAGCATTACGTGCTAGCAGTGTTACTGTACCATGATGTCCTTAGGATGCCTGTCAGTAGCCAATGCCGCACATTTTAAAAGCAGATTTGAACTCCCACCTGCACCATGTCTCTGAAGATAATCCCTATTACAATAGCAATACTCTACAAATATACCTGCTAGGCACACCTGCCATCCCCTTGTACTGTGGATTTGGGACTATAGGGGCTGTGTTAGGGCTACACTCCATGTTCAGGACATATGCTGAAAATATATGTATATATAATTACCCAGATATCTATATAGATATATACACATATACATATTGACATATATAGATGGATATGTATATATGTACACACACACACACACACACACACACACACATATATATATATATATATATATATATATATATATATATATATATATATATATACACCCAGATATATACATATACAGAGCAATATATGTCTACACATATACAGATAGAGATACATATGCTCATATACGTATGGGTATCGACATATATATTGACAGCAGTAAGTATATCAGAATAGATATGTATGCACATATAGTTATAGATATCTACCTATATACCAACATAACTAGGTATATCTGTACACATAGGATGTGCATATATATGTATAGCTATATAGACATATATCTATATGTACATATACGTATATCTATATATACATATATGTATGTATACATATATATATATATATATATATATATATATATATATATATGTATACAAAGTTACAAATGTTACAAAGACATGCATTTGGAGCCTTCCTCCCCAGGCCTCTGCTGAAAATTGGCTTTGTTCCAAGTCGGACTTTTCCGGTTAACAAATGATTAAAAAAAAAAAAAAATATATATATATATATATATATATATATATATATATATAGATAGATATACATATGAAGAGATGTACATATGGCCATATATATGTAGAACTATACAGATGTGTATACAGACATATGTAGGAGTATACTTGTGTATGTACATGTAGACATATATAGACCTATTATATGTATATGACCATATTCCTGTCATAAGTAAACGTCACAGCTGTGTATACCCTCCTAGATGTATCTCACCGTATGCATCTGCTATGTGCACATTATGATAAAACAACATATATGATGCAACAGTCATATTAATAACAAGGACTACACAATTTAGGAACTAAAGGCAATTGTTCAATACTACTCAATATGTGCACTGACAGCTATACTGGTAAAACAACAGCTGTCTTCACAATGATCATGGCATAGTGGTTAAGTGCTGTGACTTCAGTGTAAAGGGTCCTGCAAATCAACTTAGCTGTTATATTGCAGCAATGTTGATACTTGCTAAGCATAGCTTAGCCCTGGTAACCAGGCCACACAGCCTAGTCTGATAACCTGTAATAAGTGTATGTAATGCCATGTATAATACATGTACCTATGTGCTGTCATTACAGTAGCAAGGGTTGTGTAGTGTCATGTGAGGGACACAGACATATATGAGGCCTGTACAGCACTGTTATCCATGTGAATGTGTTACATACAGGTGTAGTAGCCCAGTGTATGTGCTGTCACACTGTCATGTAGTATATCATGGCAGTACTACTGTTGACAGTGCTAACCCAGGCAAGAGCAGAGTACTTAATGTAGTACTGACAACAGGCACACCCATGAGCATGGCTGGACACCAAGGCCTCCTTGTTGTATCCCTGGTGTGTGAGCTGTGTCACAGTATATACCCCTTACTGGGTAATGATCCATCATGTGGAATGTAACTGTAGACTACCATCTGTACAGCACGTTAGTGAGGGCACCCAACATGTAGTTATGGCATACATATTGTTGTCAGACTTCTGTCAACACACTCAGGCTACTAAATAGCTACTTGCCAAGCTGATGACTGTCAGTCCCTGTACAGATGTGCAGATGGCAGGTATCCAGCTGGGATATGTACAGGCAACCTAAGCTTGATTGACACTGACATGTCTGTCCAGCTGTGTAAGATGTGGCACATATTGGAGATGTCACCCTGTACGCACCACATGCCACAGGTACCTCCACTACACTACCACAGTCAACCGAACATGCTTAGGTACAAGTTTCCATCACAGACACTAACCATGTGCTGTAATGCATGTTGCATATATGTCAACTTGATCACCTCAGTGGCCATGTGCAGGAGGCACCTGGGAGATTGGCTGATGCATGTCATTCTCACCCTGAGGGTCACGACAGTATTTTATTTTTATTTATTTTTTTTTTTTTTACATTTGTTTACCGGGCTAGTCCAACTGGATATATGTCCATTTTCAGTGGAGGCCCGGGGAGAAAAGCTCCACTACATACTACTAAACAATATCAAGATATACATGAATATACAAAAAATAGGGAAAAAAAAAACATATGCAATAAACCTGCAAACAGGTTGTATAGACTTTTGAGTAAAGTCTAAATCTTAGGATGGTAAAAAAAGAAAAGGTGAAGAACATTAAATACTCTGTTAGAGTTTGTAGATAAGAAGAAAGAGAAAGGTTGTTAAGGAATCAGATAAAAATGGAAAAAGAGAGATAGCTAACCAGGGTTATTACATGAGGATAGACAATGGTTATTTAGGAAGAATTTTAGTTTAGTTTGAAATAGGGAGAGTGAAGTTAGGGTTGTAAGGTCTTGTGGTAACTTGTTCCATATTTTGCCAACTGAGATGGAAAATGTGGAGTCACCTGCTGAGTTTTTGGATCGGGAGGTTTGGACCAGTATTTTGTTTGTGGAGCGTAGGTACCTCTGATTGTTATAGGGTGTTATGAGGGTGGAAAGTATTGGAGTGTTGTCAGGGTGATGTAGGGCATTGTGGGCAATAGTGAGTTGATAGTATTGTATAAGGTGTGGTAGTTCCAGCCACCCAAGTTTTTTTAAGATTTAAACAATGATGAGTTCTATATGGAGAGGCAGTTGCAAATCTGGTAATGTTATTATATGATGTAGTAAGTTTGTTAAGATTATGTTTAGAAAGATTTGTGTATATGGAGGAAGTATATAACAGGGTTGAGATTAAGTGGGTTCTAGCTATTGTAGTTCTGGCTTCAGGAGTAAGAAAAGATTTGATTCTGTAGAGAGAGCCTAGTTTTCTGTTGGTATATTTTATTGTAAGGTTAATATGGTTGTCAAATTTTAATTGATTGTCAATAGTAATACCCAAGAGTTTTGTTGTTTGGTCAGGAGAGATAATGGTCCCATTTTCAGATGTTAGCGTGAAATGGATAGAGGAAGACAAGTGGGTGGATGAAAAGAGCAAGAGTTTGGTTTTCTTGGGGTTGAGGAGAAGACAATGATTAGAGAACCATTGCTCTATAGTTGTGAAGGTGTTTTGTGTAAGACAGTGAAGTTCTGACTGTGTTGAGGCTGAGCAAATGATGGTAGTGTCATCTGCATATTGAATGCAAGTTGTTAGTGGAGTAGCTAAATGAAGTTCATTAATGAAAATGGAGAACAATAGAGGACCTAAAATAGAGCCCTGAGGGACTCCTATAGTGGTGGGGAGAAGATCAGAGAGTTGGTTGTCCCATAGAACTGCTTGTTTTCGGTTGTCTAGATAAGATGTGAACCAGCTTAAGACAGGATTATCTAGAGAGAAAGACTTTAAACGATGGAGAAGAAGTTGGTGATTGACCATGTCAAAGGCTTTGGACAGGTCTACGAAGAATGCCGAAGAAGGAGTATTATTGTTGCGGTTTTTGTTAATTGAGTCGATGAAGGATAGTAAGGCTGTGCTAGTACTATGGTATGGTCGAAACCCGTGTTGGCAATTAGCCAGGAGATTGTAGTTTAGTAGGTGATTTAGTAACTGTTTGTGGATACATTTCTCCATAATTTTTGCAAGAGGAGATAGTAACGCTATAGGGCGGTAGTTAGAATACTCAGTAGAGTCACCTCCTTTGAAAAGAGGGATAATATAAGAGATTTTCCAGACTGATGGAATTGTACTTTCTTTTATTGTCCTGTTAATAAGTATAGAGATGGGGTATGCCTAGGCTTTTGCACCTAGTTGGAGGTATTCTGCTGGTAATCTGTCGGCAGAGGGGGTCGTAGGTTTTAGTTTATGAAGTAAGGACAGTATATGAGAAGTGGGTATGGGTTTAAGGTGAAATGGGGGGGAATAGAGCTAGGTGTAAATAGTTTGGAGGTATCTGGGCTTTGTTGATTAGCTAGCTTTAGTATGGCTGAAGTGAAGAAAGTGTTAAAGGCATTAGCTGTTTGTAAGGGGCAGTCGGGGTTAGAGCCAGATGGGTTTGGTGTGGCAACTTTGCCAGGGGATAATAGTTTATTGATAGAGGACCAAAATTTATGTGGGTGGTGAGGTGAAGATTGCTGAAGCTGAGTATAGAAGTTCTTTTTATCCTGTATGATGGCTTTTTTCGTCATATTTCTCTGTTGTCTAAAAGTGACATTATCAGTTAAGCTTTTTGTGGTTCGCCATTTAGCCCAGACTTTATTCCTACTTAAGATTAGTTTCTTAGTGTTATTTGAGAGCCATTGGGCTGTTTTAGATTTGACACGCATATAACGCATTGGGGCATGATGTTCAAGGGTAGTGAGAAAAGTATTATTAAAGTGACTAACTGCTTCATCTATTGGGAGAGATTTAAGAGGTGACCAGTTGACTAGCATGTGTTCATTTTGAAACTGGTTGAGGTCAAAATATTTCTTACTACGGAATGATCTGACTTGGATGGGGACAATAGTACTAGTTTTATGCCTAATAATGTACGTAAGGGAGTGATCACTGAGGTCATCTGGGAGAGTTCCTGTTGTATATTTTTGCTGAGGACTATTTGTTAATATCCAGTCAAGTGTACTTTCTTTATTATTAAGTTTGTTTATTCTAGTTGGGGAGTTGATTATTTGAGAGAAGCCATGCAGGTTAATAAGGGTGGATGGATTAGTATGTTTACATAAATTCCAGTCAATGTTAAAATCCCCTAAGAGTATTGTTTCTTGAGGGTGATTTAGTGAGAGCCAGTTTAGTAGGTCTTCTAATATGGTTGGATTTTTACCTGGGGGAAGATAGGTACAGATAATATTTAATGTTTTCTGTGGGTTGAGTTGCAGTTTTGTAATAATTATTTCAATACTAGCATCAGATGGAAGGTTATGATTTGTTTTACTTATCTGCAGTCCTGTTTTATAGAGAATAGCAACCCCACCACCTTTTTTGTTTAAGCGGTCTTGTCTTAGGATGTTATAGCCTGGGGGAATAATCTCATTGTCTTTTATTGTAGGTTTGAGCCATGTTTCAGTTAGACAGAGAATATCGAACTGTTGGACATCTAGAAGGGCATGAATTTGTGGTATTTTATTACAAATGCTTCATATATTTAGTTGGGCAATTGATAGTGATTTGGGGGGTTTAGTAGATAGTGTTCCATTTCTTTTGAATGGGTGACATTTAGTGGGAATTGGGGAGGGGTTTGGACCAGGGTTGGGGTGGATATCTCCATCTATTAATGAGCAAAATAATATAGGGTTGAAGAGTTGAGGGGGTTTGCAGTAGTAGTTAGGAAGTTTTTTAAGGTTGTAGATAAAGTATTTTATGTGAGAAAGGCGGTGGTATTTAGGTTGAAGATAGGAGGTTTTGTGGATGGAATTGAGATAGTTTATAGATAAGGCTGGGGGAGATGTTTGGGTATGTCTGCTTGGGATTATAAGAGTAAAGGGTAGGGGTTGTTCATAGAAGGTTAAGAGATAGGTAGAGGTGAGAGTAGTTAGGAAAGTTAGTAAAAGCAAATGTTGAGTATGATTAGGCATGTTAAGAGGGCCTGTGCAGGGATGTCAGTGAGTGTATTAAGGGAAGGTTGGTCAGGGAGTGGGAGAGGGAAACTATATAGTAGGGGGTGTGGATGAGTATAGGATATGATTGATTGTGATAAAAGAAGGGTGTGTCTTTGAAGGAAATCAATTTAAAGATAGTAGAGGTGGGTGGGGCGGGGTATAGGATGTGATTGGTTGTAAAGAAAGAGGGGTGTGTCTTTGAGGGGGATAAATGTAGAGGTGCTAGGGGCGGGTGGTATTTGGGGGCAGGGAGGGGAGCGGAGTGAGCCCGAAGGGCGAACGGAGCGGGAAGACACAAATACTTTTGTGTGGCACAGAAAAAAAAAACAATCAGTAAAGTGTGGAAACAGCAGGTAGGTTTGAACCAGGTCTATGTGTATATGTAATGTAACCTAGTAAAACGTAGCCTAAGTGTATGTGTAGTAAAGAATAATTAAATTAAAGCTATGGTAATGTACAGATTTGGGGTATTGGAGTTAAGCAGAGGGGTGATAGGCAAGGTCCAGAAAGCAAGAGAAAGTACAAAGGTTAGACATAAAAGAAAAAGAACGATATGGGGGAGTTAGAAAAGAAGACAGAAGGGAGTAAACCAGATAGTAGAAGGATGCCACCTAGTGGCCAAAGGAATAATTACCACAGTTATACAGGTGGGAAAGGGGTAATTGTGGTAGAAATAAGGCAGAAAGAGTTCAGCTAAAAGAGATAGAAGTTACAAAAAAAGGTGAGAGGAGACTAATGGAAGAGGGTCTAGATTAGAATAGTGATGGGGACTGGTGATATTGGCTGCTGGCAGTCCTGGGCAGGTAGCTGGAGTAGGGTACACTGGTTAAAGTTTGTATTTAAACATTTATCAATGGCATACTTCCACAGTTTGTTGGAAAGCTAAACCAAGGTTGGAGAGTAGTGTTTCAGTAGCCAGAGGGTCAGGTCTTCCTGGAGGGCTGAGGCAGAGGTGTAGTTTTGTGGGGTCCACTTAGTCAAACTACTAGAATAGCAGAGAAGAAAGAAGAAGATAGTAAGGCAAAAATGGAGTAAAATATTTGATAGCAATTGTCAATTATAAACAATGTAAACTTAAACAGAAAATACTAAACACTAATATACCTAGGATTAAATTGCTGGTTAGAAAAACAGCTATTAGGTATTCACAATGAAAATGTTACAGCAGCAGTATGAGTAAGCATTCACAATGAAAGTGTTACAGCAGCAGTATGAGTAAGCATAATTACAGTCAGAAATTACAAATGTGAGATTTAACTCAAATAAAAGCAGGAAGGGGGCTGTGCTTAAATGGCTATAAAAGAATAGTAGCGCAGCTAAACCAGGCTATCAGACATGTATGTAAAAAAGACTCAGAATGCTTGCAGTGAATCGAAAGTGAAAATAATTTAGCTAAATAACTTCAGCATCTAAAAAGGTGCCAACTGAGGGATAGCGCTATGCGTACAAGGTAAAGGTATGACTGGTACATACCTCGTACAAGCTTAAAGCACCGATACCGGCAGGGATAAGTACGATCATAAGCAATACCTAGACAGCATAACTACGGTGTTCCACACTTAAAGTATTAACCAAATATGCAGACAGCTACCTTTATAAGGTGTACATAGTCTATAATACTAGCAAAGCTTTCAAACAGAAAATCCAGAGAACGCTAAGGCCAACAGAGTAATTAATAGCGCAATATTCCGCCCTTTAGTTCGGGATGTGAGGCACACTATAAGCACATCAGTAGAGTCTGTCAGTAGATTGCCCACTGCCACCTGGCAGGTGGCAGGATAACACTGTACACACAACCCCTACACAACCCATCTCCCCTTGGACAATAGCTAGGTACAAAGCTATGACCACCTGCAGGGATGCACCCCTGTACTGACACACGTGTACATGTGCATGACTGAGTATAGCAGTGTCTGTGTGTTAGCACACCTGTACTTGGGAATTCCATGAGGGCCTTCACAACCAACGCAACACCCATTGCCATAGTCAGTTGTGGCTGCTGTATGGGACATTACATGTATTCTGTTAAGCTCCCCCCATACCGGCTACATGAGGCTTGCAGTACCAGCACAACAGTGTTTTACAAATGGGGTGATATTCATGGGATACCCATTGTGTTCTGGCATGTGTGTGTAGTTGTGCATATCCGTATATCTGTAGGGTACAGCATTCCAAGGCCACATACTCCTATTACAATACCTATTGCCACACAGTAGTATAGATTGTGTTGTTGCTGCTCATAGGTGAGGCATGACAATGCAACAACCTACTATGCGTGTGGCATATGCATGAGATGCATATCCCAGTAGTACCAATGTTAGGGTATACTATGGATTGTATCGTAGTCGCAGCCAATGTGTGGTGGTGTGTATGGCAGAGTATCATCATGGGTTTCAGGGAGTACAATATCCAGTGAGGGATGTGGGTGCTGTGTACACTGTCATTACACCAAGGTACACCCGGTATATGTCCCATGTACCATGTTATGGTTACCACTGACACCATCAACCATACAGGTAACTGTTACCACAATCCAAGCCAGTTATGCATGTGATGTGTGCAGCCTACCTGTAACACAGTAGACACACGGTCAAGTTAGTTATCAGCAATAGGCCCTGGTATCTCAGATGTGTGTCTGGCTGTTATGTGTCTGTAAATGTGTATATGATGGTATGTCACACTACATATTGTCCAGATACACCCATTACATTCCCCATTAGCATACTATACATGTCTGGGGATGTTCTAGTGATTGTGTACAGATTGTAGATAGATGCTGCTAAACTATACACCTGCATTACTTACTGTTGATTGTTGGGTATCCTGTGGCGCAGTCTGTCTTTACTATTGTACTATTTGAAGGGCTTGGCCTGGACAGCAACATTTGTAAACCTTTCCAGACTACTGTATTAGTATAACTGTTTCACAGTTGCATTACTCTGCTTATATGGATGCCAGTGTCTGAACAGCTATATGACATGGCATATACAACTGTAACAGTACACAGATAAAGTTTTTCCATTTATGCAAATCTGTGTGTGGTGTTATATCATATGACCTCTCTGTGGGTATATGTTGCAGGCAACGATTGTCATTTGTATGGGTAGCTCATACAGTGTCCGGTTGTTAAGGTGTTAACTGCAGGCATAGTGGCTGTTCCATATTGTGTGCACCTTCTACATATGCATCTTACTATACATGTATCTGCGCGTGTATGTATAGTCACACATATATATATATATATATATATATATATATATATATATATATATATATGAATAGCTGTATCTGCATATATGTGTCTGTGTTTATGTATTGTAGGGATGTTGATAACTTCCACACTGTACATTACCTATGGGAGCCAGACTGTACTGCATGATATGTTACTGATACCAGACTGACATCATACAGGTGTGATGGAGTACTGTTAACATCTTGTACCCATGTCGTGTCAGGTCCTGGTTATGGGATCTGCAACACTTGGTAGTGTATTGCAGGGTGGACGTGTTTGGATGTGGGGGGGTATACCTATTCGTACAAAACGTATATTGTTTGGGGCCTCTCAACCCCATTAACGGTGCATGTGGACATATATGTTTTTGTTATTTTCCCATTGTTATCTACAGATGTATGTCCGTATATACATATATATATATATATATATATATATATATATATATATATATATCTGCTTACATAAATATAACTATGTCCGTATATACCTACATAGATATATATATATATATATATATATATATATATATATATATAAAACTTGCTGTATATATTTAGACATATGGATGTAGACATATATATCTATAGATGTAGGCATTTGTATGTATATATGTTTGTATATGCATATATATATATATATATATATATATATATATACATATATATATATATATATATATATATATATATATATATATATATATATGTTGTATCTGTTTAGATATTAATATATTTGCACACAAACATACGTTTACATGTTGGAATACATTCTCTGTACTGTTGAATGACTAGGCTGGATGATATGTTTGTGAATACATCAGGGTTATGTATATCTTACATGGCTTAGTAGTAAATCACTTTATGGTGTGCAGGATCCTGGGTTTGAGCCTTGCAGAGGCTTATTATTTTGTTGCTGGGCAGAGCAAGGGCCATTAGATACAGAGTGATTAAGGCAGGTTTGAGCAGTTGTAAGCAGGTTTGCATGGGTTTCCATGAAGGTAAGCACTGCTAACTTCCGGTTACAGTTTCTTACACTCAGTTAGCTTCTAAATTTACCCCCGCGCAAACAAGGTTAAACCCGCTTACTGCTGCTTAAAAGTGCTTACTCCCGCTTACTCCTGTGCTAATTTCTTTAAAAGAAAAAAAAAGGGGGTTGATAAGAAAGTGGTGAAAAAAGGGGCACAGAAAGGGAAAGAAAGTAGGGGAAATAGCCACAGATGTGCAGGAAGGGTGTAGGGAACGTCCATAGCTGCCCATTTCTTCTACAGCAACAAATGTGCATATACACTGAATTTGGAGGTAGATTTGGACACTCAAACCCCTGGGAGGGGTGAGGACAACAATAATAAGTTGTGATGCCAATTAGACCAGATTACATGTGTCCAGTGGACATGTGTGTGAAATGGACAGCTATGTATAGGGCAAGATATTTTTTTGGGAACAGATTGCCCTTTTTTTTCCAGGTGAGAGTGGGATGTTGGGGAAGGAAGTAGGTATATTTGGGGAGGTAGGTTTGGTAGGTTAAAAGACAAGACAAACAAGATGCATACAGAGGTGGTATATGACACATGTGGGGGATAGATACCTTGATGGGGAGGGGTGTTGAGAAATCGGACACCGATGAGCCCCCCCTAGTGGAAACAGTGTGACTGAGGTCTGCACCCATGGGCAGTCACCACTGCACCTTCACAGCCCCGATGGTGGCTGTACTGGAGGCTTAGTCGCAGAGCCAGACTGATGCTCTAGTTGCAACACATGGCCTTCGAGCTGGCATAGAAAATCACCAAGCTGCTGGTTGATCTCTCTACACACCACGACCCCGACCTGGCGATAGGTGACAGATACCTGTCTGCGTTCGCTCCCAGGGGGAGCGACGCCCATCCCCTGAGGCAGTTCCACACAAAGGTGTTGCAGGACCAACGAACACAGAGTTCCCAGGCTGGGCCTCAGACATGCTGATGCCCGGTGTCACAGCCAGCTGAGGTGGGACAGGTGAGTCCGCTGGGACCGGCCTATCCAAACGTGCTATAGTGTTTAGATTTCATCATCATATGTGGGTTAGTAATGGTCAACACATTCCAGGGTTAGGTATAACTGCATGCATAGATATTTCCATTAACCCAGACACCAGACATGGAACAGTTGCATAGTAAACAGAACACATGCATATAAGGGACCACAGTGGTAAAAAGGACAGCATGTAAGTACATTGATGACACTGTGCCACCAATGTTGGAATAATTCAATATAGCACATGCATGGGAACAATTAAAATATTTATCAAACAACTGGACATTATCAGAACATAGGTGTCATTACATACCAGTTGGGGTGGGTATGTTGATTATTGTTGGAGATATGGTGGTGGGGGGGAGAAAGATGTCAATTAACAACTAGTATATTCCTGTAGTCCACATTACTTTCCTAGTCATTGCTGTTATCTGTACCTTACAAGTCTTACTACACTACCCTATAGCCTTAGTTTGGACAGTGATATGGCTGTCATCATCATTAAGACATGAACTGGTTTTACCTGCAGTATATACCTCTTACCTGGTATACCTGTGGAGGGAATATTTGTTAACACTAACTGTTTCTACACATACTCACAGATTCTGGGTTGATGTTGTGCACATAGCTATCCAACTCTTTCTGCACAGACTCTGGCCATGTGTTGACCACATGCAGGTGTGCCAGGACATATCTAGAATATTACTCTCTTCAACCTTTAGTGACCTGACACACACATATACATGCTTTCCTACACAGTTATATTATGCAGCACAGTGTGGGTGACAGTGATCAGTGATACTCTATTATTCAGAGAAACTGCAACACTCACAATTCCCTATAATACCAGTGTGAACAGTACCAGTACAGGGTATAATGTTCTTTATTTCTCAGCACAGTGTTTGCATCTGACGTACCTGTGGGAGCAATGTTTGTTAGCACTACCTGACTGTTGCCACACAAACTTCCAGATTGCACATTAGTATTATGCACATACATCTCATTCTGTTACTGTACACACTCTGGTCACAGCTTGACAACATGGGGGTGTATATAGGACATACTTGGCATATTACTCTCCTAACAGTTTCGGGGGTTGCTACAGGGACAGGTTTGTTCTCATAGATGTTTGACAATCACTTGTATTCCCTGTTTGCTGGCTAAACATCTGGGATCATCACACAGACTTACCAGGGGGACAGGCAGCAGATATGGGCCCATATACTGGACATTCTAGCCTCATCTGTACAGTTGTGGGGTATGATTCTCTATACAGCCTACATCCACTCCCAGGATTCAGACCATGGCTGTGTCTGCTACAACTTAAACACTGTCTATCACAGTTGTGTCTGCTATATAGATATTGCTGTATATCTCCTATCTGCTTTCTGTCTTATTAGTCCCCTGTGCTTTTGCATTCTGACCTTGTATTACAACACTCTTATACAGATCTTCTAGACAGTAATATTTTGTAGGACAGTGTGTGCGACAGTGATGTATGATACCTCATTATTCAGAGCAATTGCATCAGTTGCAATGCCATACAGTACCAATGTAAACAGTACCAGTACAGGGTATCACTCTTGTATTTGTGGGCACAGTGTTGGTATCTGGCAAACCTGTGAGAGAAATGTTTGTTAGCACTACCTAAATGTTCCCACACACAGTACCAGATTCCACATTACTATTATGCACATACATCTCACTCTGTTACTGTACACACTCTGGCCACAGCTTGACAAGTTGGGGTTTAAATGGGACATACTTGGCTTCTTAGGCTCATAAGGTTTTGGGGAGTTGCTAGTGTGCCAGCTTTGTTCTCATAGATGTGTGTCAAACAGCTGTATTTCCTGTTTGCTGCCTATACATCTGGGATCATCCCACTGATTTCTTAGGGGAACAGGTTGATAGGCAACAAATATGGGCCACTTTACTGGACATTCTGGACAGTTGTGGGGTATGATTTTGTATACAGACTACTACCACCGGCAGGATTTGAACCATGGCTGTGTATGCTAAAAAAACAACAATTCACATCTCATTTGCATGTGCTATTTGGGTTTTGTGGTCTGAATTTTCTCTGTTTTCTGTTTATGTGTCTTTCAGTTGTACTAAATGACCACTGGGGATTTTACCAGTCATATACAGGTATTCCTACACATTAATCCAAAATTAGGCACCAGAGACCAGCAGTTCCAACACACAAGTGATTTAATGTTCAAATACAGCAAAAGGAACACACATTCACAAATGACATAAACACTGATAAAAACACTTCCCCTTACGTTTTCGTCTCATAGAACTTCATCAGATGGGCAAAAATCTCATAGTTACCTAGTTAAATAACTTTCCTGTTTGAATAGACCAATGAAATCAGTAATTCAGTTAGTTACCAAGATTCAGAAAGAGTGGATTCTAAACTGCATGAGACAGTCTTAATAATGGGCGTGCCTTCGTTGAAGGTTGAACGTCGAGTTGGCACCTTGGCATTTGTGAAAATCTACTGCCAATTATTAGCGGACCGGATTTCCACTGTGGCGACCCCTAACTGGGAAAAGCTGAAAAGACAACAACAACATGAGACAGTCTTACTAGTCTAGCACCATCTGGTGGACATATAATAAAACACATGAAAATGTATATAAAATCAAGAAGTCACTTAAGTAAATAAACCATGACAAAATAACATGAATATACATAAAAATGTAAAAAAATGTAAAATTTTCACAATTTTGCAGACCTGAGCTTGAGTACGGGTTTTATAGACATCATATCATTAAGTCCTGAATTGTTGCAAGCATCCAGGACTAATTGCAAATATTGTTCCCTGTATTCGAGTCTGGTCTCCCATGGCCCACCCTGGGAGTCTATAGGGACCACCTCTATCACAAAAAAATTGATACTCTGCTTTTGGACATGCCTGAAGATGTTTGTACAGGGTGTTATTATCATTTTTCTTCCTTAAATCATAAAGGTGCTCATACATTCTTTGTTTTAACCTCCTTTCCATCTTACCCACATAGAAGGAGTCACATGCCCCACACAAAACAATATATACCACACCTGTGGTATTACAATTTGCATACCCTCTAGTCATTATATACTTGTTTCTACATTTTAAATATAACATGTCCCCAGTCCGTATGTACTTACATTGGGTACAACTTCCACATTTGTGTGTACCTTTTTGGTATCATCAATAAATTGCTTATTTTGTACTTTTCCTTTACATTTATCTTTGGATCTTCCACGTTTTCTGCCTGTGCTGATATTTTTAGTTTATTATTTGTGGTAGTGCATGACAGATGCTGAACTTTGCATTGCTTTTATCATTTCTATCTTTCTGAGTATTTTGTTGATCTGTTCCCTCTTCTATACTCCTCTGACAGTAACACTTCTTGTCTTAACTGCTTTATAGTTCCCTGTTCAATACTTTCATGATTGTATTCAACTTCTCCCCTTCCTTTCCCTTACTACCATGTGCTCTTGTGGTAGAACTTTATCAGTTATTAATTTATCTGCACACTAATATATCCTGTTTACTTCTGTTATATTGCATGGATCTCTATGGACAGTTCTAATTACTGTCTTCACTTGTTTTATCAAACTTCTAACTTTTTTTTTTTTTACCTTCTTCAGTCTATTTCTTTCATTGATCTTAATATGCCTGTCTATCTCTATTCAATCAAGCAACTCTTCTCTTAGCTCATTTTCTACTAGACTGAGGGCACATTTTTTTGTTTTCCATTTTCTGTGGCCATCTTCCTGTGGCACATTCTCTTAAATTTCATCTGGTGTCATCCATTTCTCTGTCATATGGGGACTCACTACCACTCCTCAACAATTAATTGCTCCAGAATTGCCAGAGTTTCCTATTCCTTCCCTTGCTGTCCAGCTTTAAGTGAAGAGTTGCACTGGTTTCCTGTGGAACGCTCCAAAATATCTTCATATGACAACTGACCGGTTGCTTCCAATTCTACTGTTTCTCCTTAATTTGGATGTCTATTGCTGTATCCTGCTGCGGTTCTTTCTGAGTTAGATTTTCTACACCGAATCCTTCATTTTGGTGGTACTCCATAACCTCAGTTTCTATTTCTTTAACTTCTCCATTACTAATCTTATTTGCTATATTTCCTCTTTGTCTTCTTATTTTTTGTATTGTAAAGTTTTCCATGTCTGGATTTCTTTGCCTGCATTTCTCTTCAAATATCTTTGGTGCTGCTGTTTTTGTACTGTTTAGTTTTGCTTTCTCCTTTGCATAAATATGACACCATATTAAATCTCTTTTCTTTCCCATGTCCATATTTCTAGTTCAGATGTCTCCTGATCTTCCTGCTTCCCCTTAGTTTGGGGACTTGCTCCATCTTGCTGTGATGTAACCTGCGTTAGACCTTCTAGACCAAATCCTTCACTTCCCGGGCATTCCATAACTTTAGCTTCTATTTTTTTAACTTCTACTTTACTAATCTTATTTTCTGCATTCCCTCTTTGTGATATTATTTTTCTTACTGTGAAATTTTCCATATCTGGATGCCTTTGCCTGTATTTCTCTTTGAATATCTTTGGGGCTGCCTTTTTTGTATTGATTAATTTGGCTTTCAACTTTGCATACTCTACCTATAACAGAGTATATACTCTCTAACCTTTATTCTCCTGCTCTCCTATGAACATAGCCAGCCTTAGGTATATGCCAACTATGTGGCCGCCTAGGGTGCCATTGTAGCAGGGGTACTTTTCCGGTTATCTAGATGGTGTAGGTAGACCAGGATGGGGGCACCAGGTGGTGTGGTGTAGGGCACCATAGAGCCCTTTTGCCTAGGGCATTAGATGACATGAATTATTCTCTTATCTACTCATGTGGAAAAAAAAAACACTTTTATTTCATTGCAGTTTTTTTGTAATTCTTACAAATGTTTGTATTATGCTTTAATACAAGATATATATTATGTAATTATATAATTTTGAATCCCATTATGCTGTTAATCTAATCGAATAATTATTGCATTTACTTTGTTGTATCTTGTAACTAATGATTTTTCTAGGTACTTTTTATTCAGAGATTTTTTCTCCAGGTCTACACTAAAAATGGACTACATAGCCCAGTTGGACACAACCCGGTTAACAAATATAAATAAAATAAAATAACATAAATAAATAAATATTGCACCATATCAAATCTTTCTTTCTTTCTCATGTCCATATTTCTTTTTTAACTTTTCAAAAATCTCTAGGTTTTGTTGTTTATATTTTCACACTTCCTTAGATGCTTCTTTTTCCAAACAGATCAGCGTTTCTTGATCTGTATAGTCTGTTGTATTAATGAGCACAAATTTTTATTTGAGGCTTCTGACTGTTTTTCTTGTGGTGGTATTTTTCTTTCCTCTAATTTCTCTCTTAATCTTTTTGTATATCTTGTACCTGGAAATTCTGGGCTTTTTGCATAATAGTAACAATACATAATTTCATTCTTATCCTCAATAGTCCATAGTCCACTCTATCATCTTTATGGCTCCTTTTTGGCCTATCAGTTTTTGTGATTTTTTTGCGGATTGCTACTTTCTTCTACAGTAGGGAGCCACCCCCACCCCTGGGCCTGCCCTAGCCCCATTGTAGGAATGTTTCCATATTTTGAGGATTCTACACTGTCATTTTTTTCCAGTCCTGACATCAGTGCGCCTACCAGGATTGGGTACTTTTTTATCCTGGGTCTTGTGCATCCAGCTATCTTTTTTTAATTTTTGACCTACTTCTGTCAATGATGTATGCTATATAAAATACAGTCTGTATATCAATGTTGTCTTGGTGAGATTTTGTGAAAAACAGGGACAACCTCATGAAGGTACTTACCAAGACTTGAGGATGAATTCAATTTCAGCACTTGAGGATGAATTCTGTTTCAGCAATACTACTCTCCTTTGCTTGCTGATTTATCCTGTCTCCATTCGGACCCCTACTCCTATGTCATTTACCCATTGTTCCTTCACTAAACTGCACCTAGACAGCATCCAAGGACATTCTCTTCTGCATATACTACATCTGGGTACTGCTTTTAATGGGACAAGTTACTGAAGGGAAAATACAAACAATTTACAGCAAAAAGCAAGCTCAGAAGGAGGCAGGACTCTGGGTGGAGAAGTACAACTGAAGAAATTAGAATGAATATTCTGACCCAAGGAAGGAAGCTTGATGGGTCTGTAGTCCTGGAAAGGTAGGAAAAAGTATTCTAACCTAACAAAAGATGTCCATTGTTAGCATAAATGCAGAGAAAGTGGAAAGAACTGTTTCAAAAATGTACTAATATGCTGCAGACTCCAAGCGAGAAAGACTTCTAAACTGAAATCACAGACAAATTGTCAACTTTCTTCCCATGCCATTTTATTCTTTTGAATTGCAATGTGGTACAATGTTGACCCTTGAAGTGAAATTAACAGTGAATAGTCCTGGAGGCCAGAGATCACTGTGGTCACAGAAGATGTCCAACTGCAGTGGCTACACACACACACACACCACACACACACACACACACACACACACACACACACACACACACACACACACACACACACACACACACACACACACACACACACATTAGATATAGATATATGTACCAATATAGATATACATGTAAATATATATATATATATATATATATATATATATATATATATATATATATATATATATATATATATATATATGTATATATATATATATATATATATATATATATATATATAGAGAGAGAGAGAGAGATATGCATAGCAGGAGAATTGTAATGTTAAACCTTCTGTATGGGCTTTGTCCATTTCAACTTTTAAATTTAGGGTTCTTCATGGTGCTGGACACAGCCATATCAATGTGAATGGGATTCCTATACTTAGAATAAGTGGATCTATGCTGGGATGTTCATGTATCATATTGATTACATCTGGACACCTACAAGGATATTATCTGCTGCAAACACAACAATTAGAGTACTGTTTCCCAAAGGATGGGTTAATAAAAGTGCACTGAATTACATTTACAGATTCCTATGGAGTGGACTTAATGAGTCTTAGCTAAGATTCCTGTGTCTCATATTTTTGGTCTGTTTTTCATAAAATTGTGGTTTTCTGTCAAATTAGTTGCAGATCATTAAACACTAAAATTAGAAAATAATGACAAACTTTTGAGTTTCAAACTTCATACCCTTCAGAAAATTCATACTAATGCAAAACTTGTTATTCTATCAACTTTCTATGTTTGTAAGAGCAATGTTGAAAAATTGTCCCTATTTTTAGGCCTCTGTCCTTCTTTTATTCACGGCTCTGTCCAGTTTGGTTGCTCTAAGAGGTTGAGAGGTATGGATGTAAATGAAGAGTGTAGAAGAGTGTTTTAGCCAAGGAAGGTTATTTAATCAAGGAGTATTTTTAGAAGGAATATTGTGACCTAATGAAACAAGCCCATTGTTACTCTAGGCCTAGTGAGAATGAAGGAACTGTTTCTACAGTGTGCTTGTTTGCTATTGACTCTACACTGTTGGACTATTATCCTGTAGAAATTAACTTACCAAGTACTGTTTTGTTCTTTTCAGTCATATTCTGGTACAACATGTGCCCTTGAAGTCAAGCTAATGGCAAATCAACAATGTGTGATGAGTTGAAGCAGTTGCGAGCGGAAGTCATTGGGCTCCATGCTGAAATGAAAAAACTAACCAACATGTTTTTAAGCTTGATGGAAACTGCTAAACCGGCACCAGTTAATGTCGAGGAGCCGGATAACTATGTTAATACGAGTACTCATTGCTGTTCAAAAAAGGAAATCGTATTAACTGTAGAATCAAGTATAGATATGGAAATTCCTAATGGACAACGTAGTCCGGACAATTTTTTATCCGCTACTCGACATGGGTCGCTTGAAATGCTACAGACTAATGAAAAATTCGTGTTATCTCCAGAAAGGGACTTTACATTTGATTTTAGTATGTTGCAAAATCGTATGGACATGGAAAGAAAAGGGGCCATACCGAAAACCAACACAGTGCTTAAAACTTATGCAACGGTTGGCAGAAATGATTCAAACAACAAAGGTACTTTTAAAAAGACTATTTCGAGTCCTAATAAGGACGTTATGTATAATAAAAATACTAGATGCAAAAATGTATGTACAGAGAACGATGCAATTAATTTATTTTTAAACAATGAATATGATTTTAATAACATATATCAGACACCCCACCCTCAAGTGGGGAATTCAAACAACTCTTTAAAAGATATGATATACAATTTTGGAAAGAAATTATCATCTATTAAAAATATAAAAGTGGATAATGCGTACTTGAATAAGTGCATAAGTATTCAAGTTGTTCCAAAAGGCATAAGATTTTTTAAATTGCCTATGGGTTTGACATATAATGATCAAGTTAAATATGAATTCAACAACCTGTTTGATGAATTTGGGTTTAAATATATGAATTTGTTAATTCAACATAATGATGAAAAAATGTTAACCCTTATTCACGAAGTGGAAATTATTAACCAAAGTATACTACAACACAGTGATTTTAATTCTTGGAAGGAATTGTACAACAAACAATTCCATCTAGCAGATAAACAAGCTCAGAGCATTTTCAATAGAAAATATGGTAAACTAGATAGGGATGTGGAATTATACCGAACAAAGAAAGCATATATTTGGCCACAGGAAAGGCAGTATAGAACAACAGATAGAAACAATGGTGAAAGGGAAACATGAGAGGAATACAAGGAAAATTTTCAAGGAGGCAGATTTCACCCCAATTTCAAGAAATTTCAAAAGTATTACAATCAACCCAACAGGAAATTTTAGTTCATAAGACAGCTATAGAGACTGATATACATGAAAAAGAAGGAGCGTTAGATAGGGATATTCCTTTGGTAGATGTCACTTTACCATGCTCTGGACAACCCATTCTATCAAATCATAAGACGATTATGAGTACATTCAATGGTTTCAATGTTTTTAATTATTCAGATTTTATCATTAAAGAAGAATTTTACCAATTATTAGCTAAAGGTATGAAATTTATTCCTAATTCAAGATTTAATCTGGTGGAAAGTATTAAAAACATTAAGTTATTTTGTAGGAAGTTGAACTTAGCCATGTTGTTCAATAGTGGTGAAGATGACAGACAAAATGTAGAAGGTATTTTAAAGAAAAAAAGTTGTTATATACCCAACAGTAATCCCACAGTTAGTATTTACGAAAATTTGGTTTGCAATGACATTTATAGGCTTAAGAAACAAGTTAGAAGAAATACCCAACCAACTTATTTGCCTAAGGACAACCTAAGTATTGGAGAAAGAGAATGTTTAAACGAGTTGATTAAAAATCCTGACATTAGAATAATGAAACCAGATAAAGGGGGAGGAGTGGCTATATTCTCCAATCATGATTATAAAGCTGCTATTCAAAAAATTCTATACGAATCAGGTAATTATGAAGTGATATCTATGAATCAAGTGCTTATTGGATACAGATGCATAGATTCATTTATTGAAGAATATTTGTTAGACAACAGAATTACTAAGGAGGATTATGATTTTATTCGTACAGATTTTCCGATATTGGCTCATGTAGTGAGAATTCCCAAGATTCATAAATCAATATCCAATCCACCCTTCAGACCTATAATATCAGGGTCTAAATCCAAAACTTTTAATATAGGACATACTATAGATAGATGGGTCAAACATATTTACAATAATATCCCACATGTTATTATTGACTCTTGGGATTTTTTGGGTAAATTAACACCTTTGGTATGTAAATCAGACTATATTTTTGTCACGATAGATGTTTGTGACTTGTTTTCTAGTATTCCTAAAGAAGAAGGTTTAGACCACTTTTGTAACAGTTTGAGGAATTATTCTAACTTAAGTTGGGATAGAATTGTATTAATCTTAGATATGATGTCATTGGTACTAGACCACAATTATATATTTTTTGAAGGCGAAGTTTTTAGACAAAACACAAGAGTGGCTATGGGTGCATCATGCACACCCATTTTTGCTAATTTAGTCATGCTAGACTGGGAGACTAAGCATGTTTTCAACAGTAGTTATAAAGCTAATATAAGTTTTTATGCAAGATTTTTAGATGACATTTTTGTCTTATGGAAAGGTGACAAGGATGACATAGTCAAATTTATGGAGTATATTAATACTACCACAGAGTTTTTAAAATTTACTTACAATGTAAGCGACAGTGGTATATCATATTTGGATACCTACATCTACAAGACAGTAGATGGATATGCATCCAAAGTTCACAGAAAGACAACGTTCTCAAATGACTATGTATTCTTTACTAGCAATCATCCTCGACATATTTTCAAAAATATAGTAAAAGGTCAATGTATTAGGGGAGCTAGGATGTCATCCAAGAAAGAAGAGATGGAGAATGAAATGAAATAGATTTACCAATTATTTAAGAATAAGGGTTATCCGAAAGAATTATTGGATGACACCATTAATTATGTTAGCTCACAGTGGGATTTAAAATACATTCCCTTATTGGGTAAATATGAAAGTTTACAAAAAACACAAACAATAAATAAATTTAGAGGAGGTAGAGTTTGTGTTTTAACTTATTCTCCCTTTGTCAATTGTATTAAGGACATAGTGAATAGATATTGGGATATAATAACTGTTATAGATGATTGTAGAGAAAAGTTGGGTCAGTATCCGATTATAGTGTATAAGACATCACCAAACATTAAGAAATGATTAGAGAGAACAGAAAATTATGAAGATAAAATGAAGGATACACAAATATACACTAAGAAATGTGGATACTGTAAACAATGTAAATACATTAACACCTCATCTTATATTATATTGGAAGACGTGAATCATACCAAAATTAAGAGTAAAGGAGGGTTTTGTTATACTAAACAAGTGGTGTATTTAGCTAAATGTAATCTATGCCCCGCTTTCTACATTGGAAAGACGGAGAGGCAATTGAAGAAGCGAATATACGAACACTATTATAAGATTAAAACAAAGGACCCTAAGAATGCTTTATATAGACACATCAAAGATGCAGGTGAACAACATGTATTTACTTTCATTATAATAGATCAAGAATTTAGTAATCCTTTAGGGGGAGATTGGAAAACAAAACTAGCATGTAGGGAGAGTAAGTGGCAGATGTTGGTAGATGCCACTAGAACCCCAGGATTAAATGATTTTATTAGCATCAAACCATTCCTTAAAATGTGATGTATTGTATATATATATATAATACTAGAGCAAGTCTATGGTATTTTTATTTATTTATATATTATTGAGGTAAATATTTATTGGTACATACTTGTTTATATTTACACAAGGAATCAGTTCATGCCTTTCTTTGACAATTGACATTATTGGCCATACATGCTTACAATGAATTTATTATAAGTTATTTATAAAATATTTAATGGTTTTACATATATATTAGTAGTTTTTAAATATTCAAATATTTATATATTATGTATAAAATATGTACTATGTTTCATATAAGGGTGAATAGATGTTTTAAATATCCATTGAATTACTCAGAAATTATGTATTATTATATCAAATAGTACAGCTTATCCAACACGCTGCTTTTACACATATAGTGATGTGCCTTTAAGTACTTGTGCAAGTTTGGTGCCAAATATTGTTTAAATTGAACAGAGAGTAGCACTGAAAATTGTTCTGATGAAGTCTGCATTCGGCAGATGAAAGCGCTTAACATCGGAGTGTGTTACTTTCATTGAGGATCGTTATCAATTTTTATTGGACTGTGTGCTTGTGGTGCTTACAGTTGTGCTTTTATCGTGCTTTTCTTATTAAAGACTTCAACGGAGGAACTGCGTCTGCCTTTATTGCTGCATTCCAGCCTAGTTGGCTTTTTGTTTGTGAGTTTTTGGGCTTGCTTTTTTTGATTCCTGAGTGGAGTGTAGAAGAGTGTTTTAGCCAAGGAAGGTTATTTAATCAAGGCGTATTTTTAGAAAGAATATTGTGACCTAATGAAACAAGCCCATTGTTACTCTAGGCCTAGTGAGAATGAAGGAACTGTTTCTACAGTGTGCTTGTTTGCTATTGACTCTACACTGTTGGAATATTATCCTGTAGAAATTAACTTACCAAGTACTGTTTTGTTCTTTTCAGTTATATTCTGGTACAACATGTGCCCTTGAAGTCAAGCTAATGGAAAATCAACAATGTGTGATCTGTTTTTGGTATACCTCTCCCCCAACGTAGAAGGTGTACAGTTTCTTCTTTTTCTGTTGACTTTGTAATATATACCTAATATTAACTAGAAAGACTGGCTCTGTACACTGTTTTGCTGTTAACAGTGACCCTTCTGCTATCACAAAATATTTGTATTTATACCTATCTATATCCATGTCTATCTATCTATCTACATCCATGTCTATCTACATTCATGTCTGTCTATGGTTTTACTTCAAAACATCTAATTCCTGTAACATTAAATCTCAAAACACTGAGACCATAACATCGAAAACCTAAAACACTGAAAACTCACAACATCGGAAACTCAGAACACTGAAACTTTGCATCACAACATCAAAAACTACATAGCACATGTAAATAACATTCTCTCCACCTGTGACACCACCAAACTAATAAACACACTTTTAACTACATTTCTGCAGGGGACAAGCCCCCCTGCACATCCCCCGTAAATTAAATATACCAACTCGGGGATCGCACTACAATGGAAAAAAGTTAATTTCCTAAGCCCACTGTATCGCGATCACCATACAGAATGTACACACATTCCCCCGGATTCAGCAAACAGCCATGCAGGAATAACTTATTCCTGCATGGCAGGGTCCGTTCCTGTGCAGCACGTCAGCGCGCCATGCATATGTATGAAGGCACACTGCCGTGCTGTAAAACGGGGACAGTTCTATGTACAAGCACAGGGGGTGTGTCTGAGAGCAGAGCTCTCACAACACGCACACCCCTTGCACTCCAGAATTGTCATTAGGCAATTTAAAATGAGCAAGAATGCTCGTAGCACCCCCAAACAGGGTAAGATATCTGGACAAAGCCATAAGGGACAATTGTCCACACCAAACCATAAAGTTGATAGAATAACAGGTTTAGCATAAGCACATAGCACACACCTCCCAACCCGTCAGGGTAAGAAATCTGGACAAAGCCATAATGGACAATCATCCCTACCAAACCATAACGTTGATAGAATAACAGGTTTAGCATAAGCATATTGGTTCTCCCAACCCATCAGGGTAAGAAATCTGGACAAAGCCATAAGGGATAATCATCCCTACCAAACCATAAAGTTGATAGAATAACAGGTTTAGCATAAACACATATCGCACACCTCCCAACCTGTCAGAGTAAGGAATCTGGACAAAGCCATAAGGGACAATCATTCCTACAAAGCCAGAAAGTTGATAGAATAACAGGTTCAGCATTAGCATGGATATTCTAAAGGGTACAAATTAAAAAACACAACAAATAAATTATTTTTTTTACATATGCAATAAAGTTTAAGCATAGCTGCACAGGTGTGCCTGTTGCTTAGCTACGCTTAGCCAAGATTAAATGGCAGGATAAGTTAAAAAGCAATAGACATCCAGCCTAAGCATAAGTGCAATAGTGCAGTGTTTGGAGCGTACACCTTTCATGTAATCATTCATGGTTCGAGCCTCACCAAAGACATTTCCATTTTGTATGTGTAAATATTACAGTTTTAATTTTTTGTATATTTATGTAAGACGTAACTTAGTTTTCTCAACCAGAGTAGTGTATTAGGCCCAGATGTGAGGTGTCAGTGTAATAAAGTAATGAAACCCCATTATAAACACAAGTGCCCCATACAGTACAGTCACGCAAGAATACATTAATTACACCACATTGGGGGATGTCAGGGAAGGTAAATAAATCTATATTATGTAATGAATGATGAATGTAAGCAATGTGTACATATGAATACTAAGCAATGAATAGCCCAGCTAAGTGGATTTGCCCATTGGTAAGCAATGCTGAACCTGCCCATTTAGCCACTGCCAACCTTAGCTAAGCAGGTTTGCCCGTAGCTTAGTTTAGCTCAGCATTTTCAAAACCATCCAGTCCGGGCAAAGGGCGGGAAATCTGCAATATTTAAACCTTGCAGGTGGGAAAAGAGCTCATAACTGGTTGTAGGTCTCCTCTTTAGGCAGTATGGCAGGTGCTGGAGATGGTATTTGCTTTCACTGGGACATACAGGAGTCCAAGGTCATGATAGGACTCCTGGTAAAAAAACATGACATGAGACTGCTGCAGGACCAGTACCAGGGCTCCCAATATAAAGCAGAAGACTTGGAAAGTCTTGACCATGATCTCACCCGTGCCACTGGTATCCCTCAGACTGGTGAGCAGGTACAGCACCACTATGCCACTTGAAGCGGAGGAAGAGGGAGCTCTTGGAACAGTGGGTCCAAGAAGCAAGAAAGAGGGGAGATGTCCCAGCAGTGTGTAAGTATTCATAGCAGTAACTGTTTACCAAAGTCCAGCCTGTGTTTCTGATGGATAGGTATGCATAAATGTTTCTCTATTTTTCATTACAGCTGTAGCTGAGCAGGCTATGAACCAGGAAGCCCATGGCAACAGGTTGCAAAGGCTGCATCGCGAGGCTGGTGAGTAACAATCCTGCTTGTAGTAGTCATACCAAATAAATATAAAGGAGTAAAATGTCACCTGACAGTATAAAAACTGTGTATGGTTTGTATTGAATAAATCAGGCAATATGACAGTTATAGTCCCATATAGGTCATATTTAAATAAAAGTGTAACTGCCTGGCAATAAAGTTCTAAATCCTGGACTGGTTGTGTTTACTTTGGTATTATATGGCTTGACGTGGCATTCACCAAGATCTGATATCTGTATAGTACTGTTGTGTCAACCACCGTTTCTCACATTGTGCTACACAAAAAATATGTCTAGGAATGTCTGTATAAGAATGTTGTAATTACAGTATCAAAGTGTACAATCAAGAGAGACTTAGACAGAAAAAAATGAAGGAATGGACAGCAGTTTCTAAATAGCCCACTCGGATGAAACACAAATTGTTGTATTTTTAGCAGACACAGCCATGGTTTGAATCTCGAGAGTGGTAGTAAACTGTATGCTTATAATTTTAACTAGGAAGCTGGGAATATGTGTAGAAACAGTCAGATAGTGTTAGCAAACATTCCCCCCATAAGTTTACCAGGTAAGAAAGGTAAAATGTAGCTATAAGATGGTTGAAGTATACACTGCGTACAAACATACCACTGCCCAAACCAAGGCCATAGGGTATTGTGATAATATCTGTAGAGTAATGATTAGAGCAATGATCATTAACGTTGTGAGTACTGCAATGATATAAAAGTTATTAATTGACATCTCCGCCCCACCATATGTGCAACAATAATCTAAACACATAAATCAATGTGTAGGTTTTCCACCAAACCTACAGTTGGGACATATGTCCTATTGTTCAACAAATAAGGAAATGTGTTTCTATTAATGTTCCATGTTGAAATACTATCATCGGTGGCCTGTTGCTATCAATGTAACCTGCATGCCATTGTAATGGCCACTGTGCTTCCATATATGCATGTGTTCTGTTTGCTATGCAACTGTTCAAAATCTGTTGTTTTGGTTAATGGGAATATCTATGCATGCTGTTATAACTAATCCTGGATAGTGTTGACTATTACTAACCCACATATGTTGTAAAACTGCAACACCATAGAACATTTGGGAAGGCCGATCCCAATGGACCCACCTCTCCCACCTCAACTGGCCATGGCACAGGGCCCCAGCACATCTGGTACCCACCCCAGGACCTCCTTGTCTGCTGGTCCTGCACCACCTTCGGGTAAAACTGGCTCAGGGGATACTGCTGCCCCCCCGGGAATGGGCACGGACAGGATACTGTCACCCAAAGCCAGGTCCAGGGATTGAACTCTGAAAGGAGTTTGGAGATCTGCTACTCCAGCTTGATGGCTACGTGGTGCAATTAGAGGGTCAGCTTGCCCCTCCTGCTCAGCCCCCAGCACAGCTACCTTTGGGGCTGTGAAGGTGGAGTGGTAACTGCTCATGGGTGGGGACCTCAGTCCCA